>NW_021628933.1:600000-757501 GCF_002157705.1 Plasmodium gonderi
TGCACATGTATATATATATATATATATATATATATATGTACATACGTGCATATGCTCCTTTGCGCACATGTAAGCCTTATGATGTTTCAGAGATCCTCGAGTATTATGCAGTTATGTAGATGTAGTTTCACAGGTACACGTGACTCGTCACGTTTATCTCATCATGCATAATATTTTTTTCTATCATGCATTTTTTTTCTAATTTTTTCAAGGAAATGTATAACATAGCTAAAAGTTTGTGCACCTTTCCCTGTCACTCCAAAACTGACATTGGAATAACGAAGAGGGGGAGGGGGGAAATGAAAGAACTAATGGGTTAATTAATGGGTTAATTAATGGGTTAATTAATGGTTAATTTATGAGCAACCGACGGAAAAAATGAAAGAGTGCATACGAGAACCAATGCTCAAATCTGGAGGCGTAAAATTATTGGGTAGCCACATTAGTGAATGTTCCAATTAATGGCAAAAAAAAAAAAAAAAAAAAAAAAAAATGACCTAAGGAACGCAAGGGACAAATAATCGCCCTGAATAGGTATGCAAAAAAAAAAATAAAAAAAAAAAAAACACATATATATGTACATATATATATATATGTATGTATGTATATATATTTACAAATAAAAACAACGTAAGAGAAAAACAAAGCAAAAAGTAAGATAAAATAAAAATAATGTTAAAAATTAAGGCAACATAAAATGATTAATGACGACACAAAATTTTACATTTCCTATTATGCCCCGCGTTTTACTATATAGGAGCTGTTCCATTTAAAAGGGGGGAAAGGAGGAATTTTGCTGAAAAAAAAAAAAAAAAAAAAAAAAATCTATAAATACATACAAATTTATATCACTTTAGTGACCTTAAAATGAAAAATATATTGTTGGGTCTCTTGGCTGAGATAAAACCTGCATATTTTTTTATAACACAGAAATTGTACACCGCAAGGTGCTATAGTTGTTTCATGCGCTTGCACGTGTGCATATAATGTAATCATATTAATGTGCATATATACATATTCTCACATATTATTTACATTACGTTTTGGTGCAATATGCATGTGTGTGTGTGTAAGTTTATGTGTGCACGTGTATGTGTGATGGGGGTGATGAGGGTGTTACTTGAGAATTAAGGTCAAAGGTATAAAGCACATATAAGTATATATATATATATATATATATATATATACACATATGTATATGTACATGCCTAACCTATAGAAGCAAATTCAAGACCCTCGCATGGTCTCACAATCATATCATATTCAATTATCCAAAAATTATATACATGTTGTTCATATTTTTCTGTATTACCAATTTGAGCGCGAATTCATTAAATATATCTGCCAAATGGCTAGTCACATATTGTAAAAAAAATTGTTATAGTAATAACTTACCTAACATATAATATACTACAAAATGTCATGAGGTTTCGAAATTGTGATCTTTTCCCTGAAATTATTTACTCTCCATAATACGTGTTATCCTATGCGTAAATATCATAGCACTATGGATATACAAAATTACGTTTGTATATACACTATATCTTAAAAAATGAAAAAAAGTTACTTGATTTAAATTAAAAGATATCTCCAGATTACTTTCAGTACATCCAAAAATGACAGCATAAAAATGTTAAAACCTTACTCTTTCTTTTCCTTTTTTAAAACAAAGTAAAATACTAGACATGGCAATTTACTGACGTTTTTAGCATCTGCAGATATGGTACTTGGGTACGCTTCCATTTTGAGACCAAGGGTTAGCTACTAAAAAAGGGTATCGTATAGACAGGGGGTAAAGGGGGGGGGGGTTGAAGGAGTTATGAGATTCTTACGTATCTACCTTTTTGGTAAAAGGAAAAATATTTAAAAAGTAAAATAACTAAATAATTAACTAACAAAATAAATAAATAAATAAAGCAAGCTTCCCTTGGGTGTAGACGCATCGAAAAGCAAACATATTAAACGGTAACACAGATGTGCGTGATAATGGACACATACCAGGGGCCTCTCCATAGGAGTAAATGTACCGAATGTTCACAATATCCTTTACATCCATACTCTTTAAAATTTCGTTCGAGACGTAGAACTGAACATCACTGTAATTTACACCTTCTTCTGAAAAAGTTAATCATATAAAATTAAATAAATATAAATGTGTGCCTCAGTGCTGATATTATTTTTGCATAAATATGCACATACGCAGAGTTTGAGAGTTTTAGATATGTAGGGGATGGGGAAGTAGTAAATTTATTCTTCCTACAATATAATACGTTCAGTTATCTATTATATATGTGCAGTGTATTATGCATGTTGATAGCTAACTAGGAGAGAAATGTAGAGCAAAAATGTGTGTTTTTTTTTTTTTTTTTTTTTTTTTTTCTCTCTTTTTTCTTTCTCCATTTTTCTCCCTCTATTTCTCCCTTTTTATTTCACACTTTTTTTTTTCATGTTTATCTCCTTATTACCCTTATAATTTCTAAACTTCTTAACATTCAGATTATTTCGATCAATGACCTTTGCTTTGATATAATTTATTAATTTGATATCCCCATGATACTTTTTTTTTAAATTATTTTCTCCTTTTTTCAAATAAAAAGAATGAATTACACCACATTTAGTTTGTGCTGTCTCTTCAGTCTTTTGTCGTATAAATGCAAAATCTTTGTTTTTATTCGACTCCATTTCTAATAATTTTAAATATTTTTTGTATAGCAATTCGTATTTTTTCTTTATCAAATTATATTCATTAGTTATATTGTGTATAACTTTTTCTAAGCTTTGTGTTTCCCCTACTTGTACATTATAGTTAAATTTGCTTATGTCAAAATCATTACATATGTTTACAAATGAATTACTTTCATCTATTACTTTTGGTTTGCATTCATCAACACATGGAATATGACTTTTATTGATGTCCATATGATCAATAGTATCGGTGCTATCTTCCTGTTTTATTAAGAAAAAAAAAAAAAAAAAAAAAAAAAATGTTAATTGTAAAAATGGTACTGAAGGAATAAAAACACCAATCTATAGTGCGAGCTGGATACATGTTCTCTGTGTACGTTTAGTAAACGTATTTATGAACAAACATTTTAATATGTCTTTATTATAATCTATACATTTAATTTGTACTTCTTGAACTGATTTATTTTTTCCCTTTCTTTCATAAAATATTTCAGGTAAGAAACCTGCTTATTTAATGTATGAATTTTTTTTTTTTTTTTTTTTAATCCTTTAAATAATTCCAGGTTCGTTTTTGATAAAAAATAGCACTTCTCATTACTTTCAAATAATTTATTTTTAATCCTCATGTAGTTATCTAAAATTGTGTCACTCTGATGTCTGTTTGGTGCAAAAAGTAATTAGGTGTTAAAATAAGGAGGTGTTCAAGTGTTCACATGCTGAGATAGTAAAAAAACATGTGTTCAGTTCTACATTTTGATGACGATTTGTACATTTCTCTATTTTGTTATTTCATATTCGTCATTCATTCATGTGTAACTTTTGTCTTTATGTTTCATTGGTGTACCTGCCAACAACTTCCTTTATCCCCTGGTAAGGAACTGTTCTTTTTCGTGCTATGTATTTTTTCTAAGCATTTGAAATTGGGTGGAAAATGGGTGAAAAATGGGGAAGGAAAATTTTATTTTTCCGGAATTTGGTCGATTTAGTACTCATACAAGTTTTCACTCAAATTTTCAAAAAAATGTATTTCCCTATCTGTCTTTATTTACTTTATGTACAAATCATAGTACACCGTAATTCTGTATACGTGTGTATTTTCATATGCATGTACGTTTGTGTGTATATTTTTTTTTTTTTTTTTTACCCCTATTTTTACGGAAGGTATATGAACAGTCGTCGGAAGTTGTAGTTGTGTGAGGAGGTCACTCTTTTCTAAAATTAAATTGTTGGCAATTTTTAGCTAAACCGTGGAAAATGGGGAGAGTCAAATCAGCACATAGTTATTCGTGTGGGCATATATACATATACATATATATTGGAAAGTGCGTATGGTAGAGCACAAGGGGGAAAATCTCATAAGATTACTTTCGGAATCTTGTGGCACTCACTCATTTTCTGCCTTTTTTTTTTTTTTTTTTTAAGTGTTTTTTATTACTTTTCCTTTTTGTTGTCTAAGCTTATCAATTTTATTTTTGATCCTTTCCTGTAAAAGATGATTTTCATTATTTATTTTGTCATTTAACGAATTTGCCATGTTTAATTCTCTCTTCAAATTCTTTATTTCCTGTTCAAGGGCATTCTTTATTTTTCCATCATTTTCTCGTTCATTTTTAAATTTCTTGAGAAGGAAAAAATATGAGTAATAATTAGGTATGTGGAGAGGGTGTAAAGGATGTATGTTCTTATTCAGGCGTACGTAAATATATGCATGTCCATGTGTAGGAGTATATACAAGTATATACACATATGTGTATTTTCTTTTGTTTTGTCACTTAAACCTTTGACATATGCATTTCAAATTCGTAACTTTCAATGAGTTTGTTCATCTCCGTTTTCTCCTCTTTTATTTGGTTTATCCTTTTATTCAAGTCTCTTATTTCTTGGGCCTATAAAAAAAAAAAAAAAAAAAAAAAAAAAAAATTTGTTAAGAGCATAATGTCCCGTTTTGTTTTGTTTTTTTTTCTTTTTTAAATTCACTTCACATATGTGTGTAGGTGTATATGTTTAACTGTAACTCCTTATTACCTGTTCGTCGTTATTCTCAACGGCTGTCTCCAGTTTGATGCTTAAGTTTCCGTTTTTTTTGTTTAGTTTGTTTATCTACGCGTGGAGGAGAAAATGGCAATCGAGTCGAAATCAGTTGACAAACATGTGGCAATAAATTATCATGCAAGTGACAAACATGTGGCAATTCGATAGTTTTGAAAAGACGGAGAGCTGACATACCTCCTTTACGTATCTACTTATAGTTTCCCTGAGGTTGAACTTCAAATGTTCTATAATTTTTTCGAGCAATTGTGCGAGGTCCTTGTTATCCAAGAACTCACCTGGTAAATGCAGACAAAGGGGGTTGTATATAAATTTCTTTTTAAATATGCAAATACGTGTGTGCATGTATATATATATATATATATATATATATATATATATATGCTTGTGTGTATATGCATCTAGACATACACCCCTACATACACACACGTACTCGTACATACACCTATGTGCACAGGGGTATACGCACGCTTGGGCTCAAGCCAACCTGCATCAATTTCTTTGAGAACATTTTCGTGCTTCTTCAATGGAGCAGTGAATGTTGAATTTTCCATAGAATCCATGTTCAGTTTTGTCGTATATTTTTTTGTCCCATTTTTCTTCCTTAACATTTCTAGCAGATTTTTTTTTTTTTTACTAGAATTGTTATATGATAATAATTCAGTGTCACTAAAATATTCTCTCGATATATTATGTGAGTCCCTTTTATATTTGAAGCTACTTGTATATCCTTTAACAAATGAAAATTCTCCAGTATCAAAAGAATGTATCATATTTATTTTGGCAATGTGATTAGTCTTTATCACAAAAGCATTCGTCTCCATAAATTCCGATGCGTCTTTTCTTTCTGCCCGAGTATCATCGAAATGTGTATATCTTTTATTTACAATTTCGATTAAGTCTTCCTTTCTGGAATGTTGTTCATGAGTATGTACACATGCTTGAGGAATACTATGCTTCGATTCCATATGCTGCTCCTTCTTCATATGACCCTCAACACAAAGATCATTTTCGATAAGATTTTCCAAACTTCCCCCCTTTCTCATTACAAGGCATTCATTGTTCAGACATTCCGGTTTTTCCTTTTCACTGGAACATGATTTGTTGAAATAGAAAAGACTTTTTGTTTTTTTAATTTCGTTAATTATTTTGTTGGTATTTGAATCAGACGCATCATTTTCATAATTTAACGGAAAGAGAGATTTATGATTTTCTAAACTATCGAATGTCTTTGATAATTCACTTGAAAAAAAACTTTTAAGTTTATTATAATTGGGGTTCTTGACATCATTGCTTTCGGATATTTTGTCTAGCAAATTGATTATGCTGATTAGCTTTTCTGTATTTTCTTTGTTCATTTCTTCTACTTAACACATAAGTCATGTTATACATGTTTAAATAAGAAGATTTATATATATATATATATATATATATATATATATATATATATATATATATATGTATATGTGTATTTTCTAAATATTTTTTTTTTTTTTTTTTATAATTTTAACCAAGCACAGAAAACATTTACTTCCTTTTTAATGAATCAAAAAAAAAAAAAAAAAAAAAAAAAAAAAATTTTAAAAACTTAAAAAAATAAAAAAAAAATAATTTTTTTTTTTTTTTTTTTTTTTTTTTTTTTTTTTTATCCATTATTTTTTTTTTTTATTTTTAAATAAATAAATTTATTTACTTTTTTTTATTTATTTTTTTATTTATATATATATCTTATTTATTTTTTTTTTTTTTTTTTTTAAATTTTTTTTTTTTTTTTTTTTTATAATTTTAACCAAACAAAAAAAAAATTTATTTCTTTTTTAATAAATAAAAAAAAAAAAAAAAAAAAAAAAAAAAAAGCGTTGTAAATACTTAACAAAATAGTAAGAAATGTTTTTTCTTCTTTTTTGTTTTTTTTTTTTTTTCCTTTTTAATATTGCTACACTTTACACAACATATGGTTATCTCTCAAAATGGGTAAACAAAAGATATGTATTCGTTTGTGTTACTTTTCCATTTCTTCCACTGTGATGTGTAAGATTGAAAATTAGAGGAATTTTTATTACCGTTCTTTTTACATCTATATTTTAGTTTTGTAGATATAATTTAATATTTCCAAAAGGAAAAGAAAAAAAAAGAAAGTACACTTTTTAGATTGTTGTTAACAGATAGATTTACCCTTTGCAAAAATGTGTTCTTTTTCTAATTTGTACACATACATATATCTGCTAATTTTCCATTACTCTTTATATATCTACATTTTGGAAAAAGCTATATAAAATAAAACATCAGTGCACACACAAAAAAAAAAAAAAAAAAAAAAAAGAATGAGGGAACAGGATGAGGAAGCAAATGAAGGGACATTAACATAATAAAGAAATTTTTACTCCATACTTATTTTATGAATGGCTTAAAAATGACAAATTAAAAAATCAATATAAACTTAGGGGGGGTTGGGGAAATGGAATCATAAAAAGGCAAAAAGGTGTAAAGAGAAACATGTTAGTTTTGTCTGTATTTAAAAGACAGGAAATTTTCTATTTTTTTTTTTTTTTTTTTTTTTAATTTATTTATACATTTTCGTTGATATGAATAAATATGTTAAAATATGTCAAGTAAAGAGGGGAAAAAGTAAGCTGCTCGTTCCCAAAAGATGATGTTAAAAATTTGGGAGGCAAAAAAAAAAAAAAAAAATATATGCATATATATGTATATGTATGTATCTGTTGTATAACCATGAGGTACGTGCTTGGGAACGCCTTTCAATTAATTATCTTTCAGAAACGAGCAAAGAAATATGTCCCTTATTATAATAGCCACATTTCTTTTGGGACAGATTAGCTGAATGGAAATTCGCGTAATGTGCACATATTTTGTGATCATGTAGAAAAAGGTAAAGAAGGAAGTCCTTTTTTTTTTCTTAATATTACAAACCGATGTGTACCTTTTTGCAAAAGAAAAAAAGCCCTCTCTGCCTCGTCATAAATACATGTGTTTATAAATAAATAAAAAATAAGAATAAATTTATTTCATACGATGAAGTGTGATAACAAAATGCAAGACCTAAATTAGTTGCAGATTAAAATATGCAATAGATAAATTTTTAAAAATGGAAGAAAACGACAGCGTAAACCTGTTCTTGATCATTGATGTGTTATGCGAACAAAATCTATCTTATATACTCACTTGACAATTGTGTTCATATAAGTATTCTCGTTATATTTTTAAAGTTGTTACAAACTGAGACATGAGAAAAATTTCGTTCGCAAAAATTTTATCAATATTGTTTTTTTTTTTTTTTCTGGATGTGTGTGTGTGATATATATAGTACATGCTGGTGGTTACCTAAATATACATATGTGTACATTAATTTTTAATTTTATTCATTTTGCACTACGTTTTTCTTCCTTAACTTTTTTTCACACATTTTGTATTCTCTTTTCATTGGTTAATATACCTTCTCCAGTACCATTTGCATATTTATCTTGACACGAGAAAATATGCTTGCCAGGTGTAGAGGTACAAATGCTTATGCATTGATGTGAAACTACAATCAGCAATATTGAAAAGTTTGCAACAAATATACGTCATTGTGTGTCATGTAAGTTTACCTTTTTGCCATTTGCACATACCCCCTTTAGGGAAGAAGTATAAACATTGGATACGAATAAGAAAAACGCATATAAATAAAGAGATATTTTATTTAATACAACTTTTCTTTTTAATTAGTAAAGTATATATAAATTTATGAAAAAAAAAAAAAAAAAAAAAAAAAAAAGTTGCTGCTATATACTTCTGTACTATGTTGTTACAAAAAATTTATCAAATAGTTGTAATACTCATTCAACTATGTTTCATAGACAAATGCATAAAACAACATTTGTTTTTACCTGTTTTTATTTCATATACATAATTTTATACCATTATTTTTGTATACTAAAAGTACAACAAAATCGTTATTTTATATTTATTTCCTTTGCAAATCCGTTCTTTTTTCATTCTACCCGTTATAAAGGCCGTAGAACATATTGTAGTATATATATATATATATAAGAAGTGTAACTTAGGTGTTTAAAAAGGTGATGCGTACATATATATTCATATTACACTATATAAAATATGAACACAAAAATGTCATACTGCACTCACCTGTGCTAACTCTTCATTTTTATATGCTGTGGAATAATAAATATTTATGATTTTTCACTTCTATACAATTTTTATGTCAAGCAAAAAGGAAAACAAAATATGGGATATTTGGTATATTTATTATAACATGCTGGAAAAATATATATTTGTTGTATATTTCTTGAACCCTAACTATATATATATATATATATATATATATACCATATGCATAAAAAGCTTATATTTATAGGAAAAAATATTAAGATAAAAGAAAATACTTTAGGCCCGTTTTTTTTTTTTTTTTTTTTTTTTTAACCTTTTAATTTTTCTACGCGCCTACTATTTCTTCCTTTTTTGCTTAAATCTTTTTTTTTAATGGCAAATTTACCATTTTTTTTTTTTTTTCGGACATATTTAACAAACATCTGGCATGGGGGGAAAAATATTATTTACATATGATTATATATAATAAATGTTAAAGGAGAATTAATAGTTTTTTATTCTCTTTTGGTGGAACGTATTATATTTACATGTAAATAAATAAGTACGAATTTTTATTGACCGCTTAAAAAAAAAAAGGCCAAGAGAGAAAAGGAGAAACTTACTTTAAGCTGTTAATAAATGGAAGTTTTTACATGTAGCTTTTGAAGAAAAAAGAAAAAAAAAAAAAAATAAAAAATAAGCGATCACCATTTCCTGTTCTTCCTAATGCATAATATGTATTTTATTTTTATGCATTATGCAATTATTGAATGAATTATCTGTTTGTGAACCGTACATATGTATTTGGTCTCACTGTGAAAAGATGTCAATTCCTCATACATGCATATACATGTGTATATTACATGTACATATATGCGTACATGAATATAGATATATAAATATTTTTTCATAATGTTGCACAAAAATCAATAAACTGGTAAAAAGCCATTTATTTTTGTAAACTGCATAGCAATTCACACACACAGGGATGGGGGTATTAAAGAGGAGAAAATGAACCTACAAGTAAAATAAATACCTCTGTGGCTGTGTACATGTACATGTACATATTCATGAACCTGTGCGTAACAATACACATGCATATATATTTATAAGTATTGAGTTATACATGTATGCTCATATACATACGAATTATGTAAAGAAATTTACGTTACTTTTTATACCCGTATTTTTTTTTTTTTTTTTTTTTTTTTATGACCGCTTTAGTAGTTAATATTAGAAAAGGAAGCCTGTATTAGATATATAACATTCTGCAGTATGAAAATGAAATAAAAACCTAAAGTTGAAAATGCATTAAAATATGATGATAAATTTTAACCCATTTTTATGTTTGTTGTGCAGTGAATTTTTTTTGTCTATCATTGCAGTTACGTCAATTGTAGCTGATGCTTCTTATCGTTCTTATTATTTCTGTTAGCCTGTTTGATTTTCATTCCTGCAGCATGTGTCTTATCCATGATAAAAATTATAGAACGTAATTAAATTAAAAAAAAAATGTTATTAAGCAAAGAATATAGCCAATTTCAATTAGTGAGAAATTCTGTTATATTAAATTTACTATTTTGCCGTTTCATTAATCAACAATTTCACTATTCCACCACATTATTATTGTTAATGTTAATGTTAATGTTAATGTTTTTTTTTTTTTTTTTTTTTTTTTTTTTTCTTTTTTTACACAGTCTCTGCACATTGGCACACATTTCATACATTGAATTTATTACAAAATAAATATATTCCTACTCTGTTTATACGTACAGTAAATACATACGTATGCGCGTCGTCGTTTTATTTTCTGCTACTACCCTATGAGAGAACTATTTTCGAATACATGATATTCATAACTCCTCGTTGTGTTTGTAATTTTCTCATTCTAAGCTTATTTATATTGGAATTTTTTGTTTGTCATTCATGCCTGTGTTCAAATTTGTCTTAATTTTAAGAAAAAAACTAAGCATATAACTTAATCATTTCACTTAATTTTATTTTTTGTTATTTTTTTTATTCACAACTAGCTTTCATTTATTTATTCATTTATTATTCATGCGTATATATACATACGTATATACATATATATATCTTTTTTTTTTTTTCTATTTTTTTTTTTTTTTTAATATTAAGGGAAAATGTTTTTATATTATTTTTGTAAGGACAATATATACACATAAATGTATACTTACATGTCCTCACATAACACAGGCACGTTGGTCTGAATCAAGAACTTTGATTGTGCACATGCTTATATGTAAGCAAGAGGATACGCATATATTGCTTATACATATATTTACATATGTTCCTATATACGAAAAGGAATACATGTGCAAAGGCCATGAAAATAAACTCTATCAATTTTCTATCTCACGCGTTTTGATATAAGGTTACGACTGTGATATTTTGACCATGCCTTGAAACATTTTTTTTTTTTGTTTTTTTTGTTTTTCTTTATTCTCCTTTATTTTATTTCATTTTATTTTATCTTTTTTTTTTTTTTTTTTTTTTTTTTTTAACCCCATTTGTGGCTCTTTCCTTTTTTTTCCCACGTATTATATTTAGTGCACATTTTATATGCCCCTCCTATTATTTTGTTAAAGTAGAAATGAGCTGTTGTGTATATATCATATATACTTATAAAAATACATCTATGTATTTTTAACATCTTGGGGAATAGGAGCTTTAATTTTCTTCATTTCCATGCCTAGTTTCAGTTTCAACTTCAATTTCTTTTTTTTTTTATTTTAATGTACACCGTCTTATGTTTGTGCCAAGTAATTCACATAACTGGAACAGGGATAGGAAAGTACTTACATTACAGCTATTTTTATGGTCATTTTTAAATATTAGGAAAAAAAAAAAAAAAAAAAAAAAAGTGCAAGATCAAGAGCAAGATCAAGCGGAGTTGTCAGTTTGCACTTTTATTGAACCAGATAACTTATTAGTTTATAGTGCAATACAGAAAAGGGAAAGAATATCTCATTTGTCATGTGCATAAATGTATGGGTTACAAATTTCACATTAGGTAAAACGCATTATATATAGACAGACGGATAGAAAAAAATATCCACCTACCCCAGTTTGTGCCTCATGAACATTAGTGAGAATACACCTGTAAACCCATGCAACGAAGAAACACAAAAAAACGATGATGCAATAAGCTTACTATCGGAGGACATAGGGTTGGGTAGAAATGATGACTCTGACAATGTAAAAATATGCGAGCTGAGCATGCGTAAGAAGGAAAAAGATTGTACTAAAAAAAATGGAGATGGCATAGACTCTAAGTTAGGATTTGATATAAAAAATGTATTGACACATGCATACCTACCTGTGTGCATAGAAAAAATGAAAGAAGGAGAATATGTATATAAATGGAATAGTAATAATATATTTCAAAAAAAGACGTTAAAATTTATTTACTTAGATGTAAACAATTATTGTATACGATGGAATTCTAAGAAGAAAAAGTTAAAAGAAAATAAAAACCCATCTTTATACATATGGGATATAATAGAAATATTAGACGGGTCGGAATCATCCTTTTTTAAAAAAAAAGAAGAAGAAAAAAATTTGTCCATCGAAATTATAAGTATACACAGAAATTTAAGAATCACATTTCTGGATATACAAAGATGGAAGATGTGGCTTTTTGGTTTGATGTATTATCAATACAAGTTAGTTAACAAAGGGTCAGGTAAAAAAAAAATGAAACCATTTATATATGAAAGTAAGAAATTATATGATAATTATATCATATCAGGGTTAAAAGACATTAACGCTTTGACATTATCTCAGTTATATATTATTTTGAGAAGTCTGAATATATATCTAAATATGAAAATATTATATCATTACTTTTCTATTTATAAGAATAAAGGAACTGTAAACTATTTAGGATTTACCAAAATTTTAGAACATATTTTTTCAAATAATCATATTACCATACATTTTAATATGTATAAGGATAAAAATTGCAGTTATATAGGTAACAGAAATTTTATTGAATTCTTGATTGATGTTCAATGTGAAGGGAAATGTGAGGAGCGAATATTCAGTGCTCATGAAATGACTCACAGATTGTTTATTAACGAAGGATTGGCATCACTACAGATCTGTAGAAAAGAAGTTCATATATTAAAATCCCCTGGTAAGACCTTAAATAAGTCATTTACATCAGGTAATGTAGGAACATGTGTGGATGAGGTATATGACGAAAAAGTGTCTAATAGCCAAATGGATTATATGAAAAGAGGTAATGAAAATGTAAAAAATGTGGAAGTTAACTCTGAATGTAATACTCATCAGATGAAGGGAAAAAACAAAAGAGACAGAAAAATTGAACACACAAGAAATTCTATAGATACATATGAAAAAGGAGCAGACATTACACCAGTTAATTCGAGGAGGCATAATTTTGATAATTATGAATGGGAAGGCACCTTTATGAAGAATATGGATAAGGATAATGTAAGTGAAAATGACATTCATTTCAATATGAACAATTTACATAATGCTTTTCTCTTGTCAGACAATTTTATGTACAATGATGAAGATTATATCACCATCTTGAACATATTAAGAAGTAAATTAAGTTTTAATAACACGCAGACAGAGAAAAATAATGTTTGTACATGTGTTAGAAGTGATGGGCCTTATTACAACGATGATTTTAGTGAGAATTATGGAAGTAAAAATGTCAACTGCAAGTATCACGATAACAGTAATACACATATTAATGAGAACATGGATAGAGGGGATAGCTGCAGAAGGCATTTTCATAACAAAGTAGACAAGAATAACCATGAAGATGAAAAGAATATAGAAAGCATGGGGAATAAGAGAGAAGAAGATGATAATGATGATGATGAAAAAAAAAGGAATATCTCATGGAAAGATGGAAATATGGAAAATAAGTCATATTATATAAGAGCGATAGTTATATACAAATTACTAAACACAATAAAAAAGTATAATATCCCGTTTGTAATAATTAATGAGGACAAACATTATTTAACACAAATAGGATTGGTGTATTTTTTATTATCAAAAGATAATAGTGTCATGTGCCCTGAATATTCCAAGGTATATCAAAATATGAACCTACCCCTTTGTAATTACTGGATTAATAGTAGTCATAATACTTACCTTGGGAGAAAACAAATTTTTAGCTCAAGCAATATTGAACAATATATTTACATTTTAATAGATGGATGTAGATGTGTAGAGTTCGATTGTTACTATTTTAATAAGAATATTGTGGTGTATCATGGTTTTTATGGATATAAATTAACTTCTTCTATCCTTTTTTGTGACACTCTCATTGCATGCAAAATGTTCGGATTTACGACCTCCCCATTCCCCATTATATTATCACTAGAAATTCATTGTAAAAATAAGCACAAAAATTTAATTGCTAAAATTTTAATATATATCTTAGGGAATCAGTTGTATATACCCAAGAGCAGAGACGAAATTAATAATATTACACCAAACAATTGCATGAACAAATTCTTAGTCAAATATAAACATTTTGATAATAACGAAAACTCTGGATTTTATTTTATTTTTGAGGGATTGCAAAGTGTCATGTATGACGAGTTGGGGTATATATCCGACATAGTTGAAGATGATCCATATGATGAAACGGAAGAACAGAATCATAATAATAATGAAGGCTCTGGTTATGATAACTCTGGTTGTGATGATGAAGTCTCCAGTTATGATAACTTTGGTTATGATGATGATAATCGTTTGGAGATCTTGCAAGATATACATCATAAAGATGTTGGCAGTGATGTCAGCGGTAGTAAGGATGAAGACGTTGAAAAACAAGATGACAATTACACAATAAAAAGCATCCAGAAGAAGGGGTACATACAGGAAAGGAAAAAACGAAGCATTTCCATTAGTAGACTGTGTAATGATTCTGATGTTGTTGAGAAAGATCAACGAGGAGAAGATCCTACTACCAATACTCGTGATAATCCCCAAGTGGTAAAAAGCAGTAAATTCTCAAAACATAAAAAAGGAAAAAAGAATATCAGCAGTAGCGAATATAATGACATGCGTAAGATTCGTCAGAATGGTGTAAATAAAGAATATATGGAGGAAAAGGATGATTCTCTTCTTGTTGATACACAAAAAAGAGAAAAGAAAAATGATAAGGAGGGAGAAAAAAAGACGGTGCAAAAAAATCATGTGGAAAATCAAAGCTTAAAAAGTAATAATATATTAAATGAATATTCTTGCTTAAAAGGATATCCATTTCAGAATTTTTGTGAAAATAGAACTTACAACGAAATATGTTCAATTAGTGAAAACAAATTTATCAAGTTGATTAAAAAGAATGAAGAGGAAATAATAAAGTACAACCAGAAAACATTAACACGTGTATATCCATCAGGCACAAGATTAGCATCTACAAACTTTAATCCGCTTATATTCTGGAGCGCAGGAATTCAATTTGTGGCATTAAATTATCAGTATAATGGCTTGAGTATGCTATTAAATAAAGGAAGGTTTTTAGAGAATGGAGGAAAGCATTCAGGTTATATCTTAAAGCCTGAATTGTTAAGGTTTAATGAAAAAAATGACTACAATATTTTACACCTCAATCTGCAAATATTATCTTTGCATCAAATTAACTTATTATTTTCAATAAAAAATAAGTATCAAGAAAAAAAATTAAAAAAAAAATTATTCAAAATGGATATGATTCAACGTATTCAAACACATAAGAAAATTAACAAAAAGATGAAAAATTTTAAAGAATTACAAAAATTAGAAAAGGAAAAAAAAAAGTTCTTTTTTTCGGATGTACAATCAGATGATAATAAAAAGAAAAAATACATAAGTCATGAATTTCTTATGAAAAAATTTAACGATAATGATAATGATGTTAATCATATTCATAATAAATGTTTGAATGTGGAAGAAAAATATGAAGACATGTTATCTGAATATAAGTCCTTCCTATTATGTTCTTCTTTATCCCACAGTAGTAGTTTTAATAGCTGCAGTAGTAATGCAACTACATCAAATAATACTACTACTGATTCGAATAAGAACAATTCATCTAAATCAAAAAATAAGAGTTTTTATCAAACGTTTGAGGAATTAAAAAAAGCAAATAACTTATTCTTCTATTTGTACGTTACTATATCTATACATGGTTACAATGAGCAAAAATATTATTTTAAAACCGAGATAGCCAAAGTCAATTTTTATGATCTTAATTATTGGTAAGATTTTTTTTACCCCATGCGTCTGTGCCAAGTTCATATACAAAATTATACCCAGCTTTTTCGATATTCGTTTTTTATGTGAATCAGAACGATAGAACAGATTGCATGAATATGTGAACATATACATACGATTATATATAATATAGGCATATTATACTCTGTGAAAATGAACGACGTTAGTACATGTTTTGGATATATATGCCATAAGTTTACAATCTTTGTTTATTTTTCCTTCCTTTCTTATAGTTGGCCAAAACCATCCAATTTTGAGATGAAAATATTATACCCCTCACTGGCCCTCATTGTATTTGAGCTAAAAACATATGTAAGATAACAAAAAAAAAAAAAAAAAAAAAAAAATTTACATAGTTATATCTAAACTATATGCTTACGAAATTGTTTGCTTACAGAGTGATATTATAACTCTTGTGATAGGGAATTGTCCATTATTAATTAAATCATGTAATTTCAACTTTTTTTTATCCCTTTTTTTTTTTTTTTTTTAATCTTTATATGCAGGATACAGTAAAAAGCGAACTCATTGCATGTGCCTGCTTTCCTGTGAAATGTCTAAGAGAAGGGTAAAACAAGCATTATGCAAAGAGAACATAATATATACACATATATATATATATATATATATATATATATATATATGGGGTGAAAATTTTCACCCATAGTTACGAGTTATACGAGAGGTTCCCATCATAAACCATTTCCTTATTACATTTTATCAGTCAATTCATTTATTTTATTTTTTTATTTTATTTGTGTTCCATTTTTCATAGCATCCGATTTGTTCCTCTATGCGACAAATACTTGAAGGACATCAAAGGGTCAGGCATTTTGGTTAATCTAAAAATTGGTACCAACGGCAGCTGATGATTATGAAGTTATGTATACATACGTGCATACACACATGCACTTATATATATATATATATATATATATATATAAGTGCATGTGTGTGTGTACATTTTTGTTAACGCTTGCGTGCGTCACTGATATTTATACAGGATCACACATGGAACAGAAAGAAAAAAAAAAATCTGAGTTTTAACATTTCAAGATTGTTTTGTCATACCACCCTTTCCTTTTCTTCTCCTTTTTTAAATAATGTTTAGTTTTTAATTACATTTTGTGTTCATGAAGCGGATATTTGTTATGTCCTTCAATCTGTTTTTTGTCCAATTTTTAATTATGTGCGTCTGTGCCCCTTTATATATATACATATATATATATATATATATATATATATGTATATATAAATGGGCATATTGACATACTTTGCTCTTGTCCATGTGTATTTTTTCTTTAACACCTTATGTTTTTTTTTTTTTTTTTTTTTTTTTTTTCATTTTTTTATTTCAATTCGATTTACTGTGAATTTTATAAATCACACTTTTGTCATAGACAGAAATGTATGGAAAAGCACATTATATAATTGTGTATCTTGTTCCATGCTTCCTTCTGTGTATATACATGATCGTATACAAAAGCAAGTATATGCGAGAAAAATGTATTAATTTTTTTTTTTTATTTTTGTTTTTTTTTTTTTTTTTTTTTGTTTTATTTTTTTTTTTTTTTTTTTTTTTTTTGTTTTTTTATTTTTTTTTTTTTTTTTTTTTTTTTTATTTTTTTTTTTTATTTTTTTTTTTTTTTTTTTTTTTTTTTTTTTTTTTTTTTTTTTTTTTTTTTTTTTTTTTTTTTTTTTTTTTTTTTTTTTTTTTTTTTTTTTTTTTTTTTTTTTTTTTTTTTTTTTTTTTAGTATAGTTACACACAAAACCATTTTCATCACGAACCGTAAAGAATGTGTTGCTTATACGAACAAATCCCTGAATAGAAATTTTAAATGTTTTAATTTGATTCGATGAAAAAATAATTGTCTCTGCCCTATACATTTATTGGTTGTTAAATATATATGGTATAAGAATGTGTGCATACATTTATGCAAATCTCATTGTTGGATGTTTAATCCTTTAGAAATAAGTCCACTTTTCACTCACAACTGAAAATATCATGTATTTAATCCTGGCGAAAGAATATGCACACGAGTATAGATATTAAATATAAATGTAGTTGTAGTTATATTTATGTGCTCGCAAGTTTGTGTATGATAATGTGTTAACGCGTATGTACATGCAGACACATGAACACCAAAAAATCATTTGCACCAATTCATGGACTAGCCGGGGCGTATGAAACATTTTTTAATTTGATTTTTTATTCTTGAACGATTTTCAGAATATAAGGTGTGGAACAATTTAGGCCACAATTTAAGGCACAATTTAAGGCACAATTTAGGGAACAATTTAAGGCACAATTTAAGGAACAATTTAAGGAACAAGTTGAGGAACAATTTAAGGAACAATTCTTTAATTGATCGAATCGGAAGGATAGCATGTAATGAAAAATAGATTGAAAATAAATTAAGCAGTTAAGATGCCATAATTCTGACACAAAAAAAAAAAAAGGTGTTGTGAAACTTGTCATTATTTCTTCTGATCATTCCTCCTACCTTAGCATACATGTTTTCATTGACAAGTGGCTTTTATTTTTCAGAGAATTTTTATCGAGAATAAATTTTCCACGAATTACGCCACCAAGTGTGGCACCCCTTCAAGGGTGAATATTGTGAGAAAAAGCGGCTCCGCTTGAATTTTTTTTTTTTTCTTCTTCTGTCCCCAGTGGGATATTTAAACATGTGTAATATTTAACATTTTTTTAAATTGACCAATTACTGTGAATTCGTAGTTTTACTTTAAGGATAAATTTGCATACATTTTACTTTTATTTTTTAATTTTTTTATTTTATACTTTTATTTTATTTTTCTATTTTATTATTATTTTATTTTATTTTTTTTTTTTTTTGTCATATTTTTTTTTTCTGCTTCCAACCAACCAAAAAGTGTGTACCCAAATTTTGCAACAGATGAATGTGCACACACTGTTCGGCAGGATTCCCCAAATTGCGTACACAATTGCATGAAGCACAGTATTCACTACATTTTCAAGAATATCACATGTTCATCTTATCGTATGTACTTGGCACAACGCATGATCGATTGCTCTTTTTGCAAGAATATGTGTTTATGGATGAATACAAGCATATGTGAACATGCCTATGCACATGAGTCCTCTTACACATAACAACATAGCGCATGTAAGTAATATCTTCTAAACTCATTCACAAAAGAGCGACAAAACGACAAAACGACGAGACGATCAGACGGCAAAAGAAAAAAGTATATTAACGGACGAGACAGCTTAGTAATATGAAAAACACGAGTGGAAACATAAGATCAATTTCCCCCAACACTGACATAGAAGAAAAAAAAAAAAAATGGCTAAGCACAATTAAGGGTAAAGAAACGACAAACCTAAAAAATGGAATAGACAACAAAAGCTTAAAGAGCACAGCGTTGTCATTCTTTAAAGAAAAGAATATTTACAATGAGGAAAATTTAATTATTTTAAATTTTTTTTGTAAAGAAAAATTAGATGATTATCTGGTAAATGATGAAGTTATAGAATTTTTACAAAAATCTTTTTTTTTATATGAATATTTCATAAATGAAGAAAAATGTAAAAAAATTAATAAAAAGGAATTTATTGAGAATATATGTGAATGTTGTAGAAGAATATTTTTAAAAAATATTATAAAATATGAAAAACAAATTCTAAATTTTTTATTAAAAAATTTAATCAATTTTATTAATAAATATTCTTTTTTCTCCATATATCGATCGTTATACAATATATACCATTATCAAAACAAAAGTTATAAAAGACCTAGGGAATACAAAGATGACAAATTCCAGTTCCTACTTAACATAGTTCAGAGAAAAATAAATGGAGAAATTCTACTCATTAATAATAACAAATTTAATTGGGATGATGTTTTCTTACTTGATGAAAATGATGAAAAAGAAATTAAGGAATATTTTTCTGATATAATGATTAATACCACATATGCCAATTGCAACAACATTCGTCTTTTATCGAATGTGGGGGAAGAATATGTGAAAGAAAAGGAGAAAGGAAAAATAGATCAAACAATAAGTAGAATTTCCAAGAAAAAAACGGAAGAGATAATTACAAAGAAACCACAAAGTGGAAAGAAAAAGGGCACAATATTAAAAAATATAGAAAATCACAAGGATGATGAGTCTAAGACAAATCCAGAATTTGCAGAAATGGACTGCTTAGAGAAAGAGCTTAGTTGCTTCTATATGTATACTTATTTCAAGTCTTGTTTTGACAATATCAGTTTTTATTTAATAGAAAAATTTATTGAGAGTTATTATACTAACCATAGTAAGGAAAGTATTTATAAGGAATTATTTTTATTTTTATTTTTAATTTACAAAAATAAAATGCATAATGTTGTAGATGGAATGTTGACAAACACTATAAACGATTTAATCAAAACAAATAATACAGAGGTAAAAAAAAAAAAAAAATTATTAAACCATGAAGTTGAATTGATAAACAGAAACACATACGTTACTGATTACCTATTCTATTTCGAATTACTAATAAATATTATAACATTTCAGAATTTACAATATGAAAACAATTATGAACATTATATACATATGCTAAAGTTATTGCAGGAAAATGATGAAATTCAGGAATTATTTATTTCGTCTTTTTTTTTTATTCTTATTAGTACTGAAGATGGAAATATAAGAGACATGATTTTAACTAATTTTGTGAAATATTATTCAAAAAAACATCATATTGTAGCAAAATATGTTATGCATATAAGAATGGTATTTTCCCTTATATACAACATGGAAAATCAACATGTGATATACAACCACGCAACATTTAACAATTTGCCTATAAATCATTTTTCTAATCTTCAAAGTAATAATAGTGATAAGAAGGAGAAGAGAAATGGAATTGAAATGATAATGAGACATGAGTATCTTTCTTTTGTATCTGATAATATACATATAGACAAATATATATGTTCATTTATTAAAAAATTATATGACATCATCAGTAGAAGTAGTACGGAAAATTTTTGTCGCGCAACTAATATGTACTTTCACATATATGATAATATTTTTAACAAAATAATTAACACTATTTATGAAAATGAGATGAATTTAAAGGATGAATCTTTTGAAATTTGTAAGAATATTTTAAGACCATTCTTATTTCTTTATATAGAATTATTTGATAAAATTATGGAAAATTTTAAAGAAAAAATATTCAATGAACGAGCAATGCTTTCTTTTTCATTTATCAAAAAATATCTTTTCAAAAATTTGTATGAAAAAACTTTTTTGCAGAAGGATTTATTTTATGTTATTTATCAACTATATTTTCTACTTTACTCGCTGAAGTACAATTTTCTCAACTTCTTAACAACTCTCATAACAACCAAACGTAAAGTAAGTCATCACTTGGAATGTTTTCTAAAATTAAAAATTCAGAATTATAACAACCTCTTGAGGAAGTCAGTAGAGTGTATCGAAGCAGGAGATAACGCTCTCCACGACATTTCCAATTCGGAGGTTGTTAGTGATTTGAAGGGAAATCGAGACAAAGATTCTGATAGCAGCAGTTATGATTACCAAAATGGCACTTGCACCGATGATGAAAGCGAATATGACCCAACCCGCACGCAGAACAAATATGCGCAAATGAAAACGGGGCAAAATAAGACGGAACAAAGGAAGAAACAAAAAGAAAAAGAGATAGAAAAAGAAAAAGAAGAAAAGAGCAAAAACAGAGCGCACTTGAAACGGGACAACAGCGAGAACAACAAATCAAGTGATGAGGATATCTCTGAAAAAAAAGATTATCCATCAGGCAGCAAAAATAATAGTTCGCACGACTTGATAGGGGATAATGTAGAAGATGCAGAAGGAAATAATATCCCTAATGCAAGCACTGAAGAGAGAGAAAAAAATAATATAATTAATTTTTTTCAAAAAAATTATTGGACTTTAAAATATTTCGAGGGGAATACGAGAAACACGCTGGATGAATACTGTGTCTCGGATTTTAATGTAAGTCTGGAAATTAAGGAGACACCCAAATTGAAGAAGCACAGTATTAGTAGTAACCATAGCGATAAAAGGTGCAAAAATGCAGAGGATATGAAAAATGTAGAGGGAATAGATGGGGAAAGTAACATGATAGTGAACAACATTAATGGAAGTAGGGACGAAAAACTTAAGTTTGTGAAAAAATTAAATTCGTTCTTTAACAGAAAGAAAGAAATCGATGAAGTTATCAACGACTTGTTCCTAAACAATAAGGATAATGTGTACAGCAAAATTTTAAAAAGCAACTTGGAAATTATAAAAGAGCTTGGAAATATAAGAATGAACATTTTGTATCCCATTTTTAACGCCAGCTTAGTATTCCTATTTGATGATTTTTATTTTTTCATCATACAGAATATAAAATTAGTGATAGAAGAAAAAGAAAAGAAATTTTCCAGGCACAAAATTTTTTTAAACATTTCCTTTATTTTGTTACACACATTTGCGAAAGATGTAAAGATAGAAAAGTATTTAGTATCCATTTTTTACATTTTAAAACTTGCGTTAAACAAGTTAAAAAAGTTGAAAATAGTAGAACAGGTAAAAACCCACAGTAACAGTAGTGGCAGTGGTAGATACAGTGGAAGCAGAAGTAGCAGGGGAAGTAGCCGGAGCAACAACAACAAAAATGATAACAGCAGTAGTAATAATAATAACAGCAGTAGTAATAATAATAACAGTAGTAGTAATAGTTATAACAGTACCAACGAGGTGTATGACAAGAATGCAAAAAAATTTGAAAATAGAGTAAAGTATTACAGCCTGAGGACAGATAAAGATGTTATAAAAGTGAATAGCTCGGAGTTGAAGGAAGGAAATGAAAAAAATATCGAATCTGTAAGCTGTGAACATGAAGGGGCAATTGGCACCCTCGTTTGGGCAGAAGAAAAAATTAAATTACATCAGAACATTTTTTATATATTTTTAAAATTGCTACAAAATATTTTGAAAGCAAATAACTTGCATTATAATTTTAAATTTATAATATACGACATTTTATTTTCCGATTACTCCAATAAACGAATTATATTCTCCTGTCTGAAGTGTATCCTTGATAGAGAAAAATTGGAAGAAGTTTACACGTACAGCTTGGAGGTCTTAAATGGAAAAAAAATGGACATGACCCAATTCGAAGTGGGAGAAGTGGAGAGAGGAGAAATGGGAAAAAAGGCAGTCAAGGAGGCAGTCAAGGAGGCAGAAAAAGAGTCAGACAAAAAGGCAGACAAAAAGGCAGTCCAAAAGGCAGACAAAAAGGCAGTCAAAAAGTCAGTCAACGGGGCAGACAAAACGGATGAGGAAATAACAAGTCATGGGCAAGCACAAATTGAGAAGGAACGAAAGACAAGCAAGGACCCGTGTCTCACCGAAGTGATGAAGAATGAGAACTCAATTATAAATAAACCAAAGACAAATGCTGGGATATGCACCCCAAGTTATCTATCGCATATCCTGTCGAACAGAAAACATTTCACAGTGGATTTTTTTGAACCTAAACTTATGAACAATTTAAACGTATCCTCCCTTTATATCAATCTAATAATATTGTATTTTATATTTACACAGAAAAACAAAAACAATCATAAGAGCGACTTATACAACCGTTGCATAAAATTGAATATTGATAATTACCACAAAATTACAAATAAGTTGATATGCCTTTTGTACTCGAAGGGCCATCAAAATGCATACTATGAGAGGTATTTAAAATATTTTTGTTTAAAAATTTTTAAAAGAATTTATAATACATTTTCAATAAAAGAAGCAAATATGTATATAAAACACATAAAAAATAGCAACAATGAAAATGCTATATTTGAAGATAATAAACTGAATGATATAAAATGCTTGAAGGATCAGTTAATGGATTTATTTGAATTCTTAGCAAATTGTGAAATTAAGAACTATTTTACGAAAAAAAATGGAAATAAGATGAATTCAGATGAATACAAATTTTTCTTTTTAAAAAATTTAAGTTGTAATGATTATATATTAAAAAGTGATAATTTTTCTATTATGATAAGCTGCCTATTTTTTCTCTTTAACTGTAAATATGAAAATATAACCTTTTACAAAATAATATACATTATTTTAAACGAAAAGAACGAAAATAAAAATTACATTTTAAAAAAAATGATATCATCTGTAAAGAAATTTTTCAGATTAACTGGTGTGTATAATTATGTAAAAAAAGAAAGTAAAACAAATAATATAAGATTACCAAGAGATGTTACAAATCATTCTGTCTTGCTATACATAATTAGAACAACTGTAATTCTTCTCCTACTAATGGATAATAACAGTATTAACAAACCAACACATGTTCAGGAGGAAAATTATATAACTTATCCGAATTTCATAAATTATTATATAAAAAAAAAAACAATTAGGAATTATTATACACAATTAAACTTTTTACTCTTTCGAATATTCTATAATGAAAAAAATCTACCACACTTCTTTAAAATATTTTTTAGTACATTATATGTCATAGCATTTAAAAGCTTAAACCAAAATAACTTTTACTTTTTTGAGAAAATATTCAATCATAAGAATAACACAGAATCCATGCGAGTAGATAACACACGAAAAAAAGAACATTGTAATGATGTTAAGGAAAATCAACCTAATGGAAACACAGATAAATCGATGGAATTGTTACTAGATGAGACAAGCATTCGTTTAAGTGAAAACTCCAAAACACAATCTTCCTGCAAGTCCAATAATCTAGTAAAAAAAAATAATGAACACATGGGAGAAGAAGAAAAGAATAAATCCAATCAAACTGGATATGAAAAAAATAATGGAAGTAAAACAAAAGTAGTAAGAAAAAATGTGCAAACAAAAAGAAAATACATGAAGGATGATAGTTCGGAGGAAGACCAAGAGGACAGAAGTTTTACTTCCGATGAAACAAGGAAAAATTATCGCTCAATTTTAAGAAGCCGTACTGTGCAAACAAGGAACAAATTAGGAATTAATTACCAAGATGAAAAAAAGAAAATTTTGAATAACAAATCGGATAAAAAATATATCACAATTGATGACAGCTCAAGTAGTAACTCAACTTCCGACTCAGACGTATCATTTAAAATAACTACAAAAAGGAATACTAAAAAAAATTCTGATGCTAATAATTATAGTGGTACCACCTGTGGAAAAAGAAAGGAAGCTTCTTCCAGTAATTCGGAAAATACAACAAATGAAAAAAAAGATCAAGGAGCTAATAGCAAGTCCAACATCCAAATAGACGAAAAGAAAATAAAGATACGGATGGATGACTCTGAGAAAGGGCCCTTTCTTAAACAGCCAATTAACAAAGGTAAACATGTTAAAATGGAAGTATTATATGAGATCGATGCAAAGGAAGAGTTGGAAATACTGGACGAGAATGGAACAAGTGCAAACGGTGGTGAACCAGTAGGTGTAACTACAGGATCAAAAAATAACCTTACGGAAAATTTCATATTTAATGGTTCTTTATCTATAAAAATTTTAAACCATTTTTTACTTCTGTGCAAAGGATTCCATGAAGACTTAGAACTAAAAATATACAATGGTATAATAGCAAGCCTGAAAGAAAACGAAAATGATAAGGAAAAATTAAAAAATCTTTTCAAGTTAGAATTCAGTGAAGAAGATAAAAATTCCATGAAATATATGAAAAAATTACAACTCCTGAGAATAATTCAGACAAAAATTACTTTCCTGAGTTTTATAAAAGATAATTTAGAAAAAAGGAAATCCCTTATATCAAGAATGAGTGAATTAAATTTAAACATTTTTAAAAACAAATCCATGTTTTATATTGAGTTAGATCTCATATAAACGAGCTCTTGCAAAAAAAAAAAAAAAAAAAAAATGCACCACATTTATTCATTTTTGAAATAATTGGTGGGTTATTTTTTTTCTGAATTTTTGAAAATTTAGCAAGAATGAGTGCACACACAAAAAGGTATGTAAAAATCACAACACATGTTATATGAATGCGCACCTTGTTTTTGTACATGTATTCTACATATGTATAAGGAGCCAAAATGAAACTGCAAAAAAAAGGATATTTTTTTTGTTTCCATTTTTAACAGAAAAATACATCCTCATAACCCTATGTCACATGATAACTTTATGCTTATGTACATGCTTTTTTTTTTTTTTTTTTTTCATCTACGTGTTCTTCATTTACTCCCTGTAATGCATTCGAACTTGTCCTCATAAAAATTGGGTGTATTTAAAGTTTACAATTGTGAAATGATATCATTGTATAATTTTCTTCATTTTACTGTGACGATAAATTCTGTTTTGTGTTGTTTTATTTATTTTTATTTATTTCTTCCCCACTTCATGACATATCATCTTACATTAGTAAGAAAAAGTATGGTTATTTTATTCTGTTCCTTTGTTTATTTATTCTTATGTTACTACCAGGATAGATTACATACCTATATATGTGCATATGTATTCTCAAATATTATGCAATTTTTTTTTTTTTTTTTCCCCCCCATTTTTGTCAAGCCTAGCCATATATATATATATAAAACTACTAATTTTGTTTTAATCGAATGTCTTCAAACAAGAATTCGTAAAATATTAAATTGGCGCAGTAGTGTTTTAAAAAAAAAAAAAAAAAAAAAATACATACACAAATGAGTAATATGTAGCTTGGTATATGTGGAAATATCCTTCTTCCCTTTTTTATAAAATGAAAACTTTCTTTTTTTTTTTTTTAATTGTTCTTTTAAAAAATGTAATTTGCGAAGTCAAAGAATTGAGTTATCATGAATTTTATCGAATGTTAATGATAGAAAAAAATGACAAAAAAAAAAAAATATATTCTCTAGAGAATAGGACAAATTTTAAAAATACATATTATTTTCAAGACTTCTTATATTTGAAGACTAACAATGATTTTGTTCTTTATGTCTATGCAAAATGGGACACTGATTCGAAGTACTCTTTGAGATTTGAACGTGGAAAAGGGGATTGTATGAACCCGATTATATATTTTCATCCATCACTCACCCCAGCCCTAATACCCACTGTTGCTTCGCACACCCTTTGAACAAAAGGGGATACATATATATTCTTTGAAAACATACGTCTCTAACATAATAGTGTGTTTGACCCCACAAGTGAAGCAAGAATGTCCCCTCGAGCATGCCCAGACGTGTTCACACAAGCACAAACACACATACATACGCATGCATTCATGCATATAGTCTTTTAATTCGCCCTTTCATTAACCTCCCTCCCCCCGCTCCCCTTTTTTTTTTTACCTCCCCTTACATGTGCAGCAACCTGATAACGGTTTTTAGAGAAGTTGAGAGAATTATAACAGAAAATAAAATAAAAATAGATTTCTACATTTTTAACATTGACAACGCCAAGGGCTTGTGTAATTCTTTAAACATCACCACCTTGCCTGTAATGCTGTATGTTTCATCCGTTCATAGGAAGAAATACAACTCTTTACTTTATAAAGTTTTGAGTTCAAGTAAAGATGTTAAAATAAGTAACGCCTTCAGGTAAAGAGAAAAATAAAAACACAAAATACAGTGCATAATAGCAATAATACTGAAAATCACTTCCTGAATGACATTTTCAAAATGAACATTTGAAACGTTACTATATGTTGTTATGGATGGAATTTCCATGTTAGAAAGTTGTGTATTTATTTTTACAATTTCATATGTCAATAATTTGTAGTAAAATATGTAATTCCTACTTTGCACATTTGTATAAATATGCAAGTAGAATTAATCTTTCTCATTTACATGTTCTGATGTCTCCAGTGTATAAAAATGGACGTACATATTTCATCCACCGTATATATCATCTTTTTATTTTTATTTTTGTTTGGTTTTATTTTTTTATTTTATTTTTTTTTTTTTTTTTCTCTGTATTTTAACCCAATCATTTTTTCCAAATTTCCCCTTTTTAAGGTACAATGGCGACATGTACTGCTACGATTATATTGTGGAATGGATAGAAGCACATCACTATTTTACCAAGACAGTTTTGTTAATAAAAAAAATATTTCAATGGAAGAAAAAATAAAAATGGCACCATTTATTTTTACAGTTTGATCTTTTATATACGCTGTTCACTCATTATGTCATTAAATGCTTTGTAGTCCGTGTATGTGTATGTATGTAACTTTTCCATTTAATAAAAACTAACGAAAATAAGGGGTGTAGCTAATTTTTTTTAATTCATTTGACTTGTGCAGCTTTTAAAAACAGGCATGTATTTAAACGTAGGCAAATGACATGCTGTGTTTCTTTTTCTTTTCCTTTTTCTTTTTCATTTTCTTTTTCTGTTTCTGTTTTTTTTTTTTTTTTTTTTTTTCGTAACACGCATGGGGTATTATGTATGTATACATATACACCCACACGTACACATATATGTATATATGTATACATGTATACAAGCATATACGTGTACATGCAAAAACATTTACGTGTCCATATACTTATTCAGATGAACACATATATAACCTGTCATTTTTGCGTAAAGCGTTTCCCCCTTTATAACACCTAAATACTCTATCTTTAAAAGTCGTTCATGCAGATATGTGCATGGAGAAGTATACACAGGTATATCTTCATAAAACATAGTATTGGGAACAACAATTTAAATATTTACATTAAATATTGCAAACATTTTCTTAGTCTGAATTGCATGGAAAACCAATCACAAACATCGAATGGCACAATTTTACCATGTATGTATATTATGCATACGTGTGTACAAGTTTATGTGTCATATAAAATTGTTTTTCCCTTCTTCTTTCTGTCTATTTCCTATCTTTACTTTAGTTCTATTTTTTCCCTTTTGTCGGTTTTTGTTTTAATGAAAAATACACCCAAAAAAAAAAAAAAAAAAAAAAAAAAAAAAAAAAAAAAAAATTTAAATGATTCTATATAAAAAAAAAAAAGATGATTATAAAAAAAATTTTCAAAAATGAAAGATAAAAAAAACATCCCCTTAAAAAAAAAAAAAAAAAAAAAAAAAAAAAAAAATGAGAATATTTTATTTGGCTATTCTGTACTATGTTAGTTCCTTCACAAACTCTCAAACGAATTCAAACGTACGAAAAAAATTAGCAGTAATCATTTATCTTGTTTTGCTGATGTTTATTCTGCCTAATTCATATTTTAGAAAAGGAAAAAAAAAAAAAAAAAAAAAAAATCCCTTGTTCTTTTATGAGCATTAAATTACGCATTTTTTCTATGCATTTTTAAACACGAGTTGTATTCCCCCCAAGTGAAAATATTCACATTTCGTCTTTTATTTTGTAGAGTACATTCTACATTCCATCATTGTAGACATTAGAGTTGTTAAAAAATGGCAAAATGGGGTGTGTATAAGATTATGCCATATGTTACTGCTTGTGTAGTACACACTTAGATCTGTGTTACCACATATTTGTTTATCTATTCACATCCTTTTTGAAATTCTACCTTCTACTTTTTCCTTTCCTCTTTTACGTTTATTAGAATTACATTCTGAGAAATCATCAACCATCCAAAATATCAAGGAAAAAGACTCGCAAATATGATAAGCGTGACTTAAGTGATTTTACAGGTAACAAAATGAAAGAACCAAAAAAAAAAAAAAAAAAAAAAAAAAAAAAATGCACGGCGGTTTAAGGGACTTTACAAGTGGAGGTATATTTTTTGAAAAGAACATTAGGAGATATTATTTATGTGTGAAGAATACTTTACATATGTAGAAAGTGAAAATGTAATAAAATTAAGTGCAGAAATAAAAAAAAAACGAAAAAAAAAAAAAAAAAAACATTTCCATGTTTCTCCACCAAAGCAGATTGTGACAGCTTAAAACTCAGATTTGCATATTTTAGAAAATTTCTTTCTTTTTTTTTTTTTTTCCCCCTCATTATTTTTCATATCACTAGGTTTTTCTTTTTTGTCGGAAAAAGAAACAAGTGATAGCACACCTCACACAGAAAAGGACAATAAAGAGGAGAATGAGAAAAAGAGCGATAAGGAAAAAGATGATGGGAAGTTAAAAAATGAAGAAACGGAAAAAAACGACAAGGAAGAAAAAAATAAGGAGAAGAAAAAAAATGATAATAGTAAAAAAGAAAGTAATGGTGATGAGGAAGATTATGATGATGACAAAGCAGAAGAGGAGGAAGGGGAAGATGATGAAGGGGGAGATGATGAAAAAGAAGGGGACGAAGGAGAGGATGAGGAAGAGAATGAAAAACTCAAACCTAATTCCAAAAGTAAAGGAAATTTAAAGGAAGGGGAAAAAGGAGAAGAAAATAAAGGAAAGAAAAAAAAAACGAAAAGGAACACTGATGACGATGAAGAAGATTTTGAAGAAGATGAGGATGAGTTTGGAGAACAGGAGGAAGACGAAGAACAGGATACAGAAATGAGAAAAAAGAAACAGAAAAAAAAGGAAAATAACAAACAAGAAAATGGAAATGAAAAAAATCATGATAAAAATAAAAACGAAATAAAAGCTCACGTAAACGATGACTACAAACATCCGGAGCATCACGAAGTTAACACTGCAGGAAATAACAAGGATCTTAGCAAAGAAGGTGGTCACAAGAACAGCAATGATAATAAGCACAACAATGACGAGGGGGAAAAAATTCATGAAGCAAGTAATAATAAACCTCAGAATAATCAGGCAGGTAACAAGAACCACAATGCACATAATATTCCAGAAGGAAAAGCCGGCATACAAAATTTAAATAACATTGAACAAAATCATGTCCTAGGTCCTACTTTAGTTAATGCAACTCAAAATGTAATCCCAGCTTTAAGCGCGTTCGCACCGAAACGACAGGAACCAAGTGCCCACCACGATATTAATATGTATGCATGCATGCATACATGCACATATGTATATATATATATATATATATATATATATTTATCTATTTATTTATTTATTTATTTACTTATTTGTGTCTATATATATGTCTACACTTATAGGCAAAGCTTAAGCCGCGCTTTAGTACTGTCGTATCTTTTCCCCTTTTCTTCCAGCTATAATTTTTTTTTTTTTTTTTTTTAAGCTCTTATTTTACATTAACACATATCCCATATTTTGCAGGAGAACAAACGAAGAGATACACATCCCTGATGATATTAAAAAAGATTTTATGAAACTGTTAAGAAGTGTTGTCGAACTTAATATTAAGGAAAGTCTACACAAAGGTAACAATCCTCAGCCTCATGAAGACCAGAGAAGAAAAATTTCAGGGGTACCACCAATGTACAGTAATTCCCCACCAGGGCATGGAATGAATAATACATCCTTTTTTAATAGAATGCTAGATCATTTTAGGAAATACATATATTACTACATAGGAGCTTTCGTGATTTTTTCTGTCTTTGCATTGGCCATTCCATCTTCTGATGTAAGAGATAAAAAAACAAAGAAAACTACGAGAAGGGACAAAAGCAAAATTACAAATTACAGAAGAGATATTGAAAGCTGAGGGGGTGGACTGTGGACAATGCTTCCAAAATTGTTTGTGAATATATGTATATTCTTAGACATGTGCTAATATGTGGAAGTATGCACAGATACACATACATGTGTACCATATATATGCACATATATACGTGTTTTAAGAAAAATGAGTTGTACACGGTTTTGAGCAAAACATTTAGTGAGCTCTACCATATGTATAAAGTTAAAGAATTAAAACAAATTTATCAAAATGTTTCACACATGCACGAATATATATATATATATATATATATATATATATATATATATATATATATACATACATACATATACACCCTTATTCTTTATTTTCAGTAGAATGAATAGCAATAAAAAAAAAAAAAGAAAAAAGGTTAGGGAAGTTCCCTTCTCGGCTTGCTAAAACGCTTGTGTTTTTTTTATGTTTAATCTCTTTTGCTCTTTATTTTTTATGTTTAACCGCTTTGCTCTTTATTTGTTATGTTAACCGCTTTGGTCTTTATTTTTTATGTTAACCGCTTTGGTCTTTATTTTTTATGTTAACCGCTTTGTTTTTTTTGCTTTTGTTTAGACTTTTTTCTGATTTCGTTTGCATACCACTTTCCTAATTTTTATATAAACATATAATTAATTAACATTTTCCTCAATGTTTTGTTTAATTATTTTTTGTTCTAAATTTATTCTCATTTTTCCCGTTTTGTCTACCTTTAGAGCTGTTCTGAGACATGTTCGGGTGTGAGTTGTGCGTGTATATATATATATATATGTATATATATATATATATTATACGCTTTTTTTTTTCTATTTTTTTAACCCTGCTTCCATGCGATGTTTTAAAAAAAAAAAACGTTCTATGGTATTATTATTACTTAACATTCTATTCCAGTTTAAATTTTTTTCGCACAAAAAGGCGACATTTCTCGAGTCTCTTTATTTTCTATTCTAAGTGTTAATCTTAGATTAATGTGGACATTTTGAAATTTATGCCCAAGGGAAAAAAGTAAAATAAAAAAAGGATTGAAATTGAGAGCGCAAGAAGAAATGGATAAAGGGAAACAAAAAAAAAAAAAAAAAAAAAAAGTTTTTTTTTTTTTTTGTATTTTTATAACTATTGTATATTTCGTTTTTACTCCTGATGAGATACTCCACCTGGTAATATTATTTGAAATTTTTTACCTTAAAAAAAAATACACCTATTATTAATTATACTTTCTCCTCTGATTTGTCTCATACACAGTAAAGTTGAATCCATTTTACATCATGGAGATGTGCATGTCTACAAAATTGATGAAACATATCATTTGAAATAACGTTACAAACAAGCACTCTGTCCAAACCAGATGCAAACCTCATGCACTTGGGGTAATATACGTATATATGCATTCAATTCACCATTTTAATCACCTCTACCCTTTTATCTCATGTATACTGAATATAAATTCTGCAAGAAACAGATATATTAACCGCGTTAAAAACTGTTAAATGGAGATGACCACCTCTTATTGAAAATTTTTTCTTTTCCTACATTGTATATAGATGCATATATTATATATTACGCACGGACTTAACTGAAATATATAAAAGTATACATGCGCTTTTATTTTACAACAAGAAAAGGGAGGGAGAACCATTCATTGTTTATTCAAAATGAAATCGTTTATTGGATGCATATCAGTTTTCGTTTTTATGAGAAAAATGGTAAGTGAAAAATAACACCTTGCTTTTTTTGAATTCATTTTTCTCATAAAAAAAAAAAAAAAGGTGCATGCATGTATGTGTATGTATGTGTATGTATGTGTATGTATGTGTATGCATGTGTATGCATGTGTATCAATGTATATATTAAAAATAGGGACGCCTGCGGGATACTAAAAAAAAAGTTGGAAGGACACACAATCATATGTATGAAAACATGCGCACACTCCAATACGCATATAATATGCACAAACGGAGCTAGAGACTGTTTTGCACGAACATTTTTAACGAGTTTTTGTTTTCGCTCGTGTATAAACCTGCCTCAGTGACAATATAGGTAATGTACTTAAGTGGGGTAACATCATTACATATATTGGCAACATAAAAAGACTTGTCGGTGTTTGAATTAATTTTGTTTATGTGTGACATGACTGAGGTAAAAAGGTTGGTTTGGTTATGCCTATCTGTGCATATATTTTTTATATTAATATTTCCAATTGCCGTGCAAATGGAATCACAAGTAGCATTACAGCAAGTGTTTTCTTCTTCATTTTCATATGATTCTATTTGTGCATTTACACCATTATCAGGTGTCCCCGAATGGTTGTTATAACTAAAAGAATAGCTATTCTTATCACTTTTTAAATTAAAAAATACTTTATTTTTTTTAATGACATTTTTACTTTCATTTGAGATATTTCCACAATTTTGTTTATGATTTAAAAAGGGATTTATGTTTTCATTTACCTTTTCATTCGATGTTGTTCTTTCTGAATGTTTCAATATTCCTTTTGTTGACACGACTTTGCTGATGCTGCTGCTTCGGGAGGTGAGTAAGCTAGAAGCACTGATTATTTTTACATCTTTCCCTGGACCAATTTTATCCATGTCCATCAGACTAGTGCTACTTACAACCTTTTCTTCTTGGTAAAGTTTTTTCTCTAAAATAAATGTTTCTCTTTTTTGTTCATCATAATTTTGAACAAAAGCTACAATGTCATCATTTTCATTGTACGCCACGTTTATATTTTTAAGTGCACTATTCTGAGTATTCAATATTTGGTTATTTTTTGTTTTTAAAAGATCATCATCTGTGTTTTCATTATTATTATTCTGTTGTTCTCTATGTTCATACTTTATTTTAGTTTTGTTTTCATGAAGATTCTGGTTATAACTAATATTCGTTGATAATTTTGGTGGCTCGATTTTTTCTCCAATAGGGTTAAATTTATTGCCTGGGAATGTAAAGATATTTACTTTTTCTTTCTCTGCATCTGTGTAATATTTGATAATGGGTTTGGAAGCATTTCTACTTTTCGTGCTAAATTTAATATTATTAAAAAGAATGGATTTTAAATTTATACTTCCATATGATTCTAGAAACGTATTTAATTTTTTATTAAATATTATCCGATGATCCATGCATTCGTTCTTTTTTGTAACACTCCTAGATGAACTTGAGTTAAGAAGATGTTGCTGCTGACGTGTATTATTATTAAGACCATATTGCTGCATATTATTATGACCATATTGCTGCATATTATTATGACCATATTGTTGCATATTATTATGACCATATTGTTGCATATTATTATGACCATATTGTTGCATATTATTATGAGCACGCTGTTGGGCTTTATTATAAGCATGGCGCTGCGTATTCTTATGACTCTGGGAAAGCTGACAAAAATGCCTTTGATAACGGTGGTTTTCATAGTGATGCATGTATACATAATCATAAATGTGCAAATTATTATTTATATTATTCAAGCTATAACTATCGATTATAATTTTGTTACTAATTTTATACGTTTCACATGCTATATAAACATGGATATTATTAATATGAGATATCATGCATATGATACTTGTCCCGACATAAGCATAAATGCTATTATTTATAATTGCATCAATACCTAATAAAACTTTCGTACATTTTTTGATGTTATAAAATAAGGCACCAATTAATGTATACGTAACAGTTATTCCCAATTTGGTATACAATTTAATATCATAAGAATTTTTATACGGTTCTGAATCTACTAAAACAATTTCAAAATTTTTTCCACTCTTTTTTGCCTTAACAATGGACAAATATATATCATAATCAAAAGTATATATTAATAAAATATCATTATGATCAATTATATGCTCTGCTACGTAGTTTGATATATTTATAGAAGGAATAACAATTTTTGTTCTAATAAAATTATTAATATTGTTTGTAATAATTTCTTTCGTTTCTTCTAGTGTACTCTTTCCAATATGCTCTGTTATAATATTCTTAAACCACCTAATTATTTCTCCCATACTTATACTGTGCTTTTTACACATAATAATATAATTTATTTCTTTATCTATTATAATTTTCATATGTTTGTTAATTGGCTCATATGGTGGTAGAGAATAATCCTTAATAAAAGATTTCAATGCTATCAACAAATCCACATTTCTATCATTGTGTGTAGTGATAAAATGTTTGTTAAAATATATTCCTGTTCTTAATACACTGGGGTGAATTTCATTTTGACTTAGATCTAATAATATTTTGTCATATATATTTATTTTTTCAAATATATCAAAGTTGTATAAATCTTCAAAGTTTACCTTTCCATGTGATAAAAAGTAGTAATTATGCACGTTTGTAAGATTTAATTTTGTGCTTACGAAATGTTGAATCGGTCCTCCAATTGGTAAAACTTTCTTGTCACTCACAGAAATGTTTTTCTTTATCACACTTACACTTAATCTTGTTTTGTTATTTATTATATTTGATTTTACAGATTCTCTTTGTAACATATTTATGCTTTCTTGAGAAATTACCCCATGTGCATCTTTCCCTCCCCACGCTCCATCTTTGCAATTACCTTCATTGGGGGCTTCACTTTCACCCTCATTTTTGGTTTCATCAACTTCATTAGCCCCACTGACCTCATTAGCCCCACTGACCGTATTTGCCTCACTAACGGTATTTGCCTCACTAACCGTATTTGCCTCACTAACCGTATTTGCCTCACTAACGGTATTTGCCTCACTAACCGTATTTGCCTCATTTATTGTTTTCTTTTTTATTTTGTCCAATATATCCCCAATATTCAGTTGTGTCTGGGAATTTTGCTTGTCATCTCCAGTTGAACATTTTTCCCGTGCACAACGGTTCAATTTGGTTTCATGCCTTCGTCGATTCCCTTCCATTTTCCCGCTGCTTCTGATTCTTTTTGTTTTGCCCGATTCAACAAAGTTTATCTTGTGCAAGTTGCAGTATATGTCGTATGGAATGATGGTAGAAGCGATGGTAGATGCGATACTTGACGCGATGGTAGTAGATTCAGTAGTAGAAGCACTATCTTCTCCATCGGTACTATTACAATATGTACTTTCTACTTGCAATTCGGGTGCTATCCTTTCTTGCAGTGACTTGCATATGAAACAACGGTGCTTTGAAAAGTAATGACATTTGTAGATATTATTAATTACACAAAGAATGGAGTAAAATGCCGTATTTTTTTCATTGTATGGCTTAACAAAACTTTTAAATAAAGTATTCAGAAATGTTTTTTTACATGTACTTTTATTTATTGCTGAAATTCTTACATATTTTTCATTTTTTAAAAAATTTTTCTTATTAATTTTTTCTCTACTTATTTTTCCATTCACTCTTTTTTTCTTTCTTTTATGAAATGTTAAATAAGTTTTGTCTTCCATTTTGAAGCCATAAAAAAAAAAAAAAAAAAGTTAAAAAGGATGCAATTGTTTAAAACATTCAAAATAAAAACAAAATATATTGACACGTGTGTGCACTGAGATATATCTACGTGTGCATGTAAAGCATAGATATACCTATATATATATGTACATACGTGTGGGTGGTGTGCATTAAACAAATGGGATACAATGATAAGTCCATCTATCCGTTGTCAATGTTGACTTAAATCAAATTGCTGCACGCAAGTATGACAACACGCTTTCACCATTGCACACATTGAGATTAGCAGAATAGGTATAGAGGATCTAACAGCTGCATGAATATCAAAGCTAATTTGATAAAAAACGAATTAATAAATATATACATACATTATCCACAAACATACATCTGTATATATAGTCTATCCATGGATATGGGAGACGTGGTTAATCAAAATGACCCTGGTTCTAGTGGGATCTTTTTTCATTGTATAAATGCACATGCTAATTCATGGGCAAATATATATATATATATATATATATATATATATTCATGTATTATCAAATATACATGGTTACAAAAACGTTTAAATTTTTACATGTAAACCCAGTTAAAACGGCATTATGCCAATTAATGACAATGTTTTCACTCAATTTAACAAGATTATGGAGAAAATAAAATAAAAAAATGTTACCTTGCCATATGTATATACGAAATAACAAAAAATGTTGCATTAAATTCAATCAAAAATGTGTGCTATAAAAAGTATATTAAATTTTTAAAAAAATGTAATACTTGTAAACACAGTTACATAACGTACGAAAAAAAACGAAAAAAAAAAAAAAAAAAAAAAAAAGCCTTTATGTTTTATTTAATATATACACTCCATCGAACAATTTATATAATTTTATACAATTTTGCAAAATACATATTTTACAGGGGCTTTTTTTTTTTTTTTTTTTTTTTACCTATACACGCATTGTTCTTATAAAGGAATATCCCATTTGTGGGCTAATATACGTAAAAAAAAAAAAAAAATAATGATAATAAATAGAAATAAAAAATAAATGCGATTCGAGATTTATGAATTTATTTGTACTTTTTTTTTTTTTTTTTTTTTTTCCCCCCCTATTATTTTATTTTTTGATTTTTAAAGTGTTTAAAGAAATGCCAACCCCATTTTGCTATAGAGAGAAAAAAAAAAAACATCATTACACTTATGCTTCATTAAAATGCTAAAACAACCTTTTCCCTTTATTTCACCATTTTTTTTTTTTTTTTTTTTTTTTTCTCCCATGCAATTTACCTAAGAATTAAATTTTTTATACGAAAAAATGGGGAAAAGGATCATGGGACGTACAAATGTGTTATGTGTAAAAAACTTGAGAAAGAAGAAAGAATGAATAGAAGAGGTTTAAATAATAAAAAAAAATACCCATAGAGCTTTTATAATTACCCTTCTTTATATACACAATTGTGCTAAGAAAAAAAAAAGAAAAATGTCTGCAAAACAAAACTCACTATTGGTGAAGAAATTTTTAAAAATAATGCAAGACTCAAAGTGTGAAAAGAACATTTTATGCTGATAACAACGAAAAATACATAGTGTTAAAAACGAAATGGAAAAAATGAAATTTGAAAAAAACATATATATCATTAATGTGTAAATATATATATAAATTGTTTAATGGCAACAAATTGGGTCATTGTAAGGCAAACATGTTTTATTTAAAAAAGGAAAATAGAATTTTCTCCCCCTGTCCATATATATAACAATTTTGTTTGTGAAATATGCAAATCAAGAAATATCCCTTTTTTTTTTTTTTTTTTTACACTTCATTATCACTTTAAGCATGAAGTGGAAAATATATGTTCAGGTTTCCCATATGAATATATACTACACATAGTATAAACTTCGTGTATATATATATATATATATAGGTACATGGAATTTGTGCGTCAACTCCTTTTCCTTAATCAAGTTGTATTTTCGCGCACTTTCAACCTGCCTCTTGTCTGTTTTTTATATTTTGTTTTCTTTAATAAAAGTTCACAATGTGTGCTGTTCATCGTATATGGAATCAAAAAGGCAGTGTATATAATCAGATTTATATATATGTATACATATATATACATTTTTTTTTTTTTTCCTTCCCTTTGAAATAAATCTGGGAGACATAAATTTGTTTAGGGGAAAGGGCGGGGAATATTTTTGCCATTTCCGCATTCTCTGTGGTTTATAAAAATTCTATATTTATTCAGCAATTACAGACAAAGTGATAAAAATGGTAAAAGCAGAGCAAAGATGGACAAAATGGCTAAAATAGTGAACATCAATAAAACTGTTTTAAAAAAAAATAAATAATAAAACGCATATATATTAAACAATTGTATAAATTTCTTTAAGTTCATAAATATCATCTTCTTATATTCTCATATGTTGTAATAAACCATTCGATAGTTTCCTTCAAACCTGCAATGTATCACACATTACATGCATTGAATGTATTAAGAAGAGGGAATTTTCGTAAAATGAACTTTCATTGCACTTCATGTGCAAATTGAGCAACTCTTCAAAATTATAATTTTTTTTTTTTTTTTTATTATTTTCTATCAATCTATTTAACCCTGGTTTATGTCAGTAAAAGTAAAAGAATTATCCAATATTTTCATTAATTTATCGTTGCTCGAGGTCTAAAAAAAAAAAAAAAAAGGAGTAAATTTTAGTATGGAGATAAATTCATTTTATCAATTCATTCTTCACTTAGATTGAAAATATATTAACTTTCTAGATTATTCAATCTAATGTTATGGTGAAACCTTTCGATGAATTCCGTTGTCCTTTGTTTTGTCGAACTAAAAAAAAAAAAAAAAAAAAAATTTACGTTTTTTTTTTTTTTTTCATTTAACACGTTTCAAGTTGTATTATTTTAGTTGAAATTTTTTTTTTTTTATATATATATATGAACCAATATTTCATTGTTAAATTCTAGGTAATGTTTAATTTTTTCTGCCAGCCCCTTAATGGTTAATTCTGATGAAAAGACAAAAGGATCAGCGTTTTTATGTGTAAAATATGTTTAAAAATATACATATATATACATACATACGTATATATATGTATATATATTTTTTTGGAACGCATATTATATGTACCATTCGAAGGAAGGTTAGTGGAAAAAATGATGCTGAAAACTTCATCCTTAATAATTGTTAAATATTTGGAGTAATACGTATTGAGGATATAGTATAAAATATTGCTTATGTCTCTATTGTATATAAATTGACGGACAGCTGTCCCATCACCCATAAGTTTTACGTTTATGTTGTTCACTGAAAGGATGAAAAACAAAAAAAAAAAAATAATTACAAAAATATGTAGCGTTATACTGTGTCTCTATGTTAAGTGAGATGTAAATGCTTCTTTTTAAAAAAAAATAAATAAATAAAACTACCTTTAGCTAAATACATCTTATGAATAATAGAGGGTATTACGTGAGCATTGGATAAATTAAAATTATCATATTTTCCGTATACATTTGTAGGTATTATACAGATCCACTCATAATTATATTTTTCTCTATAAAACCTAACCAATACTTCCAAAACTCTTTTCGATACGCTATATCCTTCATTACTTAAGTGACATCTCCCCTCATGTATATTTTCTTCAACCAAAGGTAAACTACACTTTTCTGGGAAAACACAAGTGGATAGTGTGAATATTCCTCTGGTAATCTATAAGATCAACGTGAAGAAAGGACATTTATTTATTTTTTGTTTTAGAAGTGAAACTTCCTATCATTGTATAGTTACTTTAGTCTTTCATTAAATGTTTATGTGTGTTTATATACAGATGATAACTGTTTTATGCATATATATTTATCCTCCTCTTTTTAAGACAGCTTAAATAGGCAATATGTTCCAAACTGCATGCCCTAAAGGGACTCACATCCTTGGCCTTTTTTGCTGTTCTCCCCCATGTATATCTATATATGTATACATGTGAATGCATATATGCACATGCAAAATCATTTTTTCCTTTTTTCATACCGAATACATGTGACACAGTTTAACTATATTTAAATTGATTTCCAAATTATCAACCAAGAACTGCAGGTTGTTGTTTTTATTCGCGTACAAACCACCTACATATGCAGCAAAATGCACTATATCAGTAATTTCATGTTTTTCAAAAATTTTGCGGGTATCATCAAAATTTTTTAAATCACAAATTTTTGAGCTTAAAAAGATATATTTCTTAATTACATTTTTATCTCTCGAATTCACAATTATTTCATTTTCCTCTTCTACAAAATTACTGTTTTCATTTTTTATCACTTCTCTTAAACTGTTTCCTAACAAACCAGTGCCACCCGTTACTAGACAAACCCTTGTCATCATATTATAAAAAAGGTGGAAAAAGTATGGGCATGTGTTATTATGTAACAAAATTTGGGAATAATGAGACTTATGTAACAGAATGTTCTATGTGCATTTGCACGAATTGATATCGTCTTATAGAAATGTTAAAAATGCGTATACTATCTGTAACATGTTTTAAAAGAATGAAAAACTGTTCTTATGTCCAAATGGTCACATTGTTTTAATTATGCATTTTGCATTACACCACTTTGATGCTATTTAAGAACTTTTTTTTTTTTTTTTATTTTTGCTTAGGAAAAATGATACACTAAATTCCCTTATTGGGCTTATGAAAGACAAAATTTATTTTTAAAGTGTGTTAATCTTTACACTTTTGTGATATGCTTAGTGTGAGGATAAAGAAAGAAAATGATAAAATAAAAAAGAAAAATTGAATAACATAAAATTAACAAAAACAAAAATGTAAATAATCTATACAAGACCTAAAAAAAAAAAAAAAAAAAAAAAAAATTACAAGGCATATTTTTTCCCTTTTTGCACACGAATAGTTCAGGATGATCCATGAAGTGAAAAAGAATAAATAATTCCTAAACGAAATGGTATATCGATAAAATATAAATTGGTGTAATTCTATTCTTTTTGCTAACTTAAAAAAAAAGAACAGTTAGTTACACACCGTTATGTTGAAAGAAAAGGGATATAACTTACTGTTGTGCCTAGAAAAGTGTCAATTGAAAAAAGCAGTTTTTGTGAATTCCCTTCATTATATGTTCTTCCGAGGGAAAAGACAAAAAAATATAGTGTACAGGAAAATGCAAGAAAACCTTAAAAATTACATTACACTGTTGATAACTAGTGGGACTAGGATAATATCCAGAAGCACATTTTGCAACGAAAGTGTTTGCAAGAGCTCATATTTCATTATATATATTAAATATTTATTCACATGTACACATTAATTCGTTTATGAATAATGTTGACATAAGACAGTTTGAAATTCTTTTTTTTTAACTTTTTCTTGGTGAAAAAGAACAAGTTAATAATCTCATTTTTAATGTACCATACCAAATGAACTACAATGACAAGAAGAAATCTGCAACAATAAAACACACCCGAGTTTACAATTTCAGTTTTATCAACTTTACAACAGTAGAATGGCCTATTTTGGGGCTTTTTTTTTTTTTTTTTTTTTTGAATTATTCTCATTCCTTATTTATCATGGAATGTTTTCTTTACATACTCACTTTTTAAAAAAACAATTATGTACTCACATTGGAATATTTTATGGTTTTACTGCATGTATTTTATTTTTTAGTTCAATTGATACATATTTTTGCCATGCTCAAATAGATTTTTTTTTTTTTTTTTTACATTTCACTTTTACTAAGTAGTAAGGAAAGGGTAAAAAAGAGAAATGAATTGTTTTGAATTCTTAAAAGCAAAAAAAAAAAAAATAAATAAATAAAAATGTGTCAGTATGGCGTTGTAAATTGATAAAAAAAAAAAAAAAAAGATCAAAGACTAAAAAACAGAATACTTGCAATGACAATTTTGTACATATCTCCTGAAATTGATAGAATTTTGAACTGATATAGTATATAAAATTTAGTCTTTCTTGCGCTACAGTATCCATTCACATATATTGTCTTCTGTTTCGGTTATAACTTACTATGTACAAAAGGGTTATTTCATTTTATTTTATTTTATTTATCTTTTTACTTTTAATTTGATGATTCAAATGAATGAACAATTTTTTTTTTTTTTTACGGAGTTCAATTCCTTTCAAATGTACAAATGATCTCACACACCTGGTAAATAAACGTGGAATGATAAGAGAAAAAAAAAAAAAAAAAAAAAAAAAGGATACAATAAAAACCTGAGAGCATATCAAATGGCAGATGAAATCACAGACAAGCACTCGGATAATAAAAAAAAAAAAATAATAAATAAATAATATTTTCTGTTTCTCGGATCAACACATTGCATATTTTTTTTTTTTTTCTCCAATTTTGTTCTAAAGAATAAAATTCTAAAACTTTTTTATTTTCGGTCGTCTAACATCAAAAGGTAATTATTTTTAGATAAATGTTTTGTTTTTTTTTTAATGGACAAGAACGATTTTGCACATTTTTGTTCCATGAAGTGTTAAGCATGTAAGATAGGCGAAAAAAAATTCAAATGAGAAATATTCTAAATAAATATTGAGGAAAAAAAAGTGAGCACTTGAGAAAACGAAAAATAATAAAACAATAAAATAGTAAAACAATAAAATAGTAAAATAGTAAAATAGTAAAATAATAAAATAACAAAATACACAAATAACAAAATGGGAAAATAACAAAATAACAAAATACACAAATAACAAAATACACAAATAACAAAATACTCAAATAACAAAATACCCAAATAACAAAATACCCAAATAACAAAATACCCAAATAACAAAATACCCAAATAACAAAATACCCAAATAACAAAATACCCAAATAACAAAATACCCAAATAACAAAATACCAAAATAAATGAAATGTAACGCAGTTAACTATTTCTCCGAAAACACGAAGAATCCATAATATGTTACAAAAAAGAAAAAAATTAGCTAGAATTAAATTAATGAAAATTACGTCTATAAGACTTCATTGCGTCGTTTCATCCTCACACTTTACACTTTTTTCACCCATATCATAATCAATTATGCTACGAATATTTTGCATTTACTTTCTTCCTATTTTATTCTCCTTTATCCTTTTCTGTGAAAAAAATGCACTGGCAATCATTGACAATAAAAATAAAAGGGCCACTTTGTTATCCCTATTAAAAAAGACCTTTGTTGATAATAAAGAGTATAAGGATGAGGACGATTTAAATGATTTGTTAGAAAGCATAAATAATATAACACTATACCCAACCGATAATGATAAATTCGACAAATTCTTAGATGAGTTTTTGAAATTTTATAGTGTTGATGCAACTTTCAGTGACGAAGATAAAAGAGTGATACACATGTCTGGTGTTCTAAGTGAGATTTACGTTGACGTAGATGAATTAAATAAAGAAGAATTAAGAGGACATTTTAACAATGTTTTTGAATTGGGGCATAATTTAATTAATTTAATTATGCATAGCAATTTGCTTCACCCTGAACTTAATGAAAAGGTGACAGAAATGGTACAACCAGATCAAGAGGGTGAAACGTTTCATGATGTGCAACCTGAACAAAAGGACAAAACTAAGGAAGAGAATAATTCATATTATGATGAAACGAAGTTTAATGAATCTACCATACATGACCAGGGCCCTGAGTATAATACCAAATCTAAATATACACACGAGTACAACTATGGTGGCAAGGAAGATTACCATGGAGGTATGGATTATGAGTACAGTGACAGGTACAGTGACAGGTACAGTGACAGGTACAGTGACAGGTACAGGGACAAATATGGGAATAAACAGAATGAGGAACATGAAGAGTATGACAATTACAATGAAGAAGAAGAAAAAAAAAAAGAAAAGAAAAGAAAATATACCTGGAAAAAGATGAAGGATATACTAGAAATGAAAAATATTAGATTAATTAATAAATCAACTGGGAAATTCCATGTAAATTTTTACACCAACTGTATAAATTATATCAATACTCCATGTGCAAAAAATCCTTTGCCTTTTTATAAGGAGGATTATGGATTTAATGGAATGCATCCCTTTGATACGAATAAATTTCCACAGATATATGATAACAATAGTTACTATGATGGTGAGAAGGAAAATCTAAAAGTTGTTAAAAAGGGTATCCAGAATGAGCATCAAAAAGAGAGGGAATGTAGTGTATACGAAAAATTAATGAAGGAATTGTGCGAAAAAGTTGAAAAAGGGAAAGGTGCTACTACATTGGCTAAAAGTGAATGGAAAAAAAAAAAAGGAAAAACATATGACATAAATGAGGGCACACATGGTAATGTCGACGAGGATGATGCTGACCATCATGCAGATGTTGATAATCATGAAGATGTTGATGATGAAGATGATGATGATGAAGAGTTGGATGTTCAGGACACAATGTCCTGCAAATGGAAAGATCTAAATAACAAACACAATTATGAGGAGAATAACAATAAAGTCCAGGGAGAAAGTATGGATGATATGGATGAACCTAATATAAAATTAGGTGGAAAGGGGAAGAATGGTATCGATTTTTCATATACATATTATAACCCTTATTACATGTTCAGGTTGGGTAACCAAATTCCAGACAAGGAAAAGGAGGGAAAAAATGAAAAAGGTGATGACATTAACACACAGGAATCGCTAGAAATGAATAATCAATTGAAAGATAAAAAAGTGGATGAACATGGAGATGATGCAGAAGAAGAAGAGGTAATCGAGGAGGTAGAAGAAGTGATGGAAGTGGGAGGAGTAGACAAATCGTATGAAGAAGACGAGAAGAACATAAATAAAAGCGATGCAAACTTATTAGTCAAAAAAATTATAGAACTTACAGACTACATAGACTCAAATAAAAAGAAGGAGAATGAATTACAAAATAAGATTAGCCTTGCACAAGGCAACAAATGTAGACCTATATATAAAAAAAAAGAAATGAAAAGTAAAAAAATGAAAACAAAATGTGATATAATAGATGAATCAACAGAAGAAAAAGTGAAAGACACAATGTTTGTTAAAGTAGGTCAAAATGGAACAAACGGATATGTAAATTTTTTTGATTTCAGAGAAAATTCTATAAAAAAAAATTTCAGTGATTTATTATACGTTATGGAAAATTTAAAAGTATTTGACATTACAGAAACTGTTATGTTTATTCAGAAATTTACACAATCAGTGTGTGCATCTTACTGTATGGGAATAACAGATGTCTTCGAATTGGTAAATAATGATATGCTAATGTATGAAAAAATGAGATTCCATTTTCATAAAAATGGCATGACTGTGACTACGAATGAGGAACATAAATTTAATAATACTCAGTTTGAAATTTTGCTAAAAATACTAAATATAAACGAATACACTATTCCTTTAACATGTCCCTGTAAATCATACACGAACATTATTATCAGCTATTGTAAACAATATACATCGAAATTGAAAGGGTATTTTACTCAAACTAAAAATTCTGAATTTTTAGAAAAATTCACTCCAAGTTATCTTCTACAAAAGTTAATGCTTCTTGAAGAAAAATTGAAATATATAAAAAAAAATGGAAATATGATATCTCCAAATTTGTTGAAAGAGTTAAAAGAAAAAAATTTACAAAATACTGCTTATTATCACAACAATAAATATTTTGCAACTTTAAAAACTTCCAACACGTCCTGTGGTAATGATACTGATTGTACATCTCAAAATGAAGTTGTAGGTAAAAGTAACAATACTTCTAAGTCTAGCAGTATGGATGAACAATGTAAAGAGAACATGGTGAATAATTTTAAATATCCAGATATAGACGTACTTCACGTTTACTATAATTCTTCTCTAGTAAATCTAAAAAATATGAATGATGTTAAAAACATTATGATTGAAGAAATGAAATCAAAAATATTTCATATCAACTCTTATCGAATTGGAAATCAATTTTTCCCAACATACAGTAATTTAGGCAAAGATGATCATGACTTGGAAATTTCAGAATCTGTTAATTCTTCCATGTTGAAATCACAAAATATGCAGAATGAGAATAAAATCAACCTAGGAAATTTTGTTATACCAAAATTGCGACATGTAAATAAAAATACCAAAGAGGGAAATGCAAATAATGCCAACCATCTTTTAAATAATAAAGTTGTGGAAAATTCAGATTGGGTTCCTCTAAAAAGTCCTCCAAATCATGAAGATTTTTATGACGCAAAAAATTCTCACACGAATTTGATTGAAAATAATGAAAAAATGTTGAACGAACAAAAATTGGAAAATGGTGACATAAACTTGAAAAATTCCTTTTTAGAAAAAGAAACGCTCACGAAGGAGGAGCCAGTTATGATTGGAAAAAATATTCACGACAGTGACGATCACACTGCAGATCAGAGTGCAGGACATGATGCAGGACACGATGCAGATCACGATACAGATCAAGATACAGATGATAATGCAAATCATAATGCAAATGACGATGCAGATCAAGACGCAAATCACAGTGCAAATCCCAGTGCAAATCATAGTGCAAATCATAGTGCAAATCCCAGTCCAAATCCCAGTGCAAATCATAGTGCAAATCCCAGTGCAAATCATAGTGCAAATCCCAGTGCAAATCCCAGTGCAGATGAGGGTGATAAGTCCTGTGTCGATACCCAATGCAACATGGGCGAAAAAGACACAAATCAAAATAATAACAGTTTGGATAAATCCCCAAAATTGCAAAATAAAATTGGGGAAATGAATTATTGTAATAAGAAAAAAGTAATAAATGTAAAATATTTAATTTACTTTTTCAAAAATATGCATGTGTGGAAATCAGGGGATTATTGCCACAATGTAATTTATATAGACCATTTACTCAAGAAAATTAATTTTAATGAATATATGGTATTCCAAGAAGAATTAGATGAAGATAATGTGCTACTTTATTTTTCCTCCAACTTGAAGAAGAAATACGTATTAGATATGAATTATTTTATCTTCTTATTACAAAAAATTTCCTTAATTATGTATGTAGAAGATTTGTGTAGTGTGTTTCAATTTAATGGAATCAAACAAAATAAAAAATTAATCAAGTACATAGAAAATGCTTCAAATATTCACAATTTTATAGAAAAACATATTTTATTTTCTCACGAACAATATTCAAAAAAGAATAAATATGCAAAAGAGTTATCAACAATCTCTACTTCTACCTTTTTTTCGTCTAAAAATGATATCATATTGAACAGTCATCCATATAACAATATTGTATTTAATGAAAGAGACATTTATGAAATTTTTTTTACTTATGTGGATGATACATTAACAGAAAGAATGATTAATGAAACATGGCTAACACCTTACGCGTTCATGCTAAATAAACCAAATAAAAAGAATGCAAATAATGGCAAATTAGAAATATTTCAAAATTATTTTATTACAAAATATTCAAGAAGTGTCATAGATAAATATATGTATTATGAATACAAAAAAGTAGCAAAAAATATAGTTCAACATCATGAAGAATTGTGTCCAAAATTATATGAACATGGAGATGAACTAAAAGAATATAAATTAATTATTTACAATGATAATCCAACTATGACCAATATTATCATTACTACTACTATAAATGTTATGAATATTTCCTTCTTACAAAGTCTGTTAGAAGTTATCTTAGATATTAGGGCAACTCAGCAATTTTTTTCTTATCAGGGAAAATTCATACCTATAAATGCATTTATCATTTTACAGGAAGGTGTAAATTACCTCTTTTTTAATTATGTACCAAATGAAAATCACATGAATTAAGGGCGTAACTAGAAGATTCGATATGTTTAAGAAAATTTCTCATTTCAAGGCTTTTTTTTTTTTTTTTTGTCTAATTTACATAGTATATGACCTGGGACGTGATATCATAAAACGAAAGAAATTTAAGGAGAGAATTCCCCAGTTGAACATAGACAGACCAATGTTTTGAGGGAAAATATACTAGCATTCTTTTTTTTTTTTTTTTTTTTTTTTTGTAATTCCAGATTGAATGTGCATGGTTATAAGTATGAAGATAAAACGTTAAAATTGTTTTTTTTTTTTTTTTATTTTTAGAAAAGGAAAAATAATTCCTTAAAAGTGATGAGCAAGAAAGGGAGAATACATGTAACTGTGCAATGTGATAAAACATGGAACATGAAAGAAACTGGAATAACAGAATTTCCTATAATTTATTCTAAAATTCTTCTGTTCTATATTCTATCACCCTGGATGAGTAATGCAAAAACATTTTTGAAACATAAAAATAAATTGAAATGTTAGTAAAGGGTGTGGTGAGTGGATTGACCCCCCTCGAACAATTTAATGAAGTATTCACAAGTGAATCTCATTAGTGTTCATAACGAGCAGGATACACAAATATGTAGATACACCCATGGGTGTGTATATTAGGATAGATATGTACACGAGAATGTACATAAGTAAAATGATATGTTCTCTTTTTTTTTTTTTTCTTTTTTTTTTTATTATGATTCCTTCAAATTCACATCTACTGGGATGTTCTCATTTGAACATGTTCGTGCACAAGAGCAGATACATATGTGTTTGGAATCTTGCTGTAAGCAGGTTTTAATTGTGCTTTGTTCATAATATCATTATGTTTTTTTTTTTTTTTTTTTTTTTTTTTTATTTAATTTGAAAGTATTTTATGTCATTTATAATTGGCTTTAATTTCTTTAGTTTTTGACCTATTTATAGTTCAGAAAAAAGAGAAGAAAAAAAAAAAAAAAAAAAAACTATGGTAATTCTTTTATAGACATTCCCAGTAAATAAGTGAAAAAGGAAACAACCATTGTATCCTTCTCATAAAACAATCTCAAACTTGTGTTATTTTTTTCAAAAAGAATTTTTAATTATTCTATCATCCTATTTAAATAGCTAATAAAAAATAGGTATATCACTAAAGACAATTTTTTTTTTTTTTTAAACTTCAGCATTTTGTGCTGTTTAATTCTTGTCTTTTACCCTGATTTTTCTGGAAAAGTAAAATTTGGGAATAACCCCAGTAAATATAAAATGTATACATTACATTCACCAAGTATAGTGGCAATAACAAATTGAATACACAACAATTGGAAAAAATATGTTTGCACAAGATACTAATGTAGTGTTTCTCAATCCCCAACCCCCATTTGATAAAATGCATCCCCATTATACATTCTATGTGTATGATTAAAAAAAAAAAAAGAAAAAAAGAAACTTCTCTTCATCTCTGTTTTAGGGTAAAACTTTTTACTAATGATAAAATAAGCATCTTCAGTCTTACGAATAATCCCCATCTTCTCTTATCATATCGTGTCTACTAATAATTTTGTTTACCCACTCGATTATATGAAAAAGAAAAAAAAAGCATAAACATGGGTAGTAAAAATAGTGCGTATTTTTTTTTTTTTTTTTTTTATTAAGCATAGTTATATGAAGACGTGCGAAAATAACAAATTTTGTGTTGGAGAAAATATAAAAAGGAGACAACGTAAGAATGTTAATGTAAGGATGGAAATGTAAAAACGAATAGATGAATGATGAAAAATTGAAAGGAGAAAATGTTAAAAAAAAAAAAAAAAAAAAAAAAAAGTTATTAGAAACACTCGATAAAATTCCTTACGAACATTAACTTCACATATCGCGCTAAGCACTGTTGAAGTTTTGGGATAAGTAAAAACGCATGATGCGTCTACTTATAATCGGTATAAAGTTTTGATATTGTCAAAATTCAAATGTATTTATCCCTATATATTCACATACGCATATATACATGTGTATAGATATGTATAATTGTGTATATAAGATGTGCACATGGGAAAAGAAAGAAGTTATTCCTCATCTTTTCTCCATCTTCTGCAAGAAATAAAACAAAAAGAAGAAGGAAAGGAAGGAGAAGAAGAAAAAAGCATAAAAAATGAACACCATGCAGGCATTTAAAATTTTCGCCCTTCTTTTGTGCTACACAATTTTAATCCAATACGAATCAAATAATCGAAAAAGGAATTTGTCACTCATCCAGTTTGTACATTCCTTTGCTAAAAAGAAAGTGTGCACATCTTCATCAGATGATTCCACATGTCGACTAGTAGCTTTTGGAGAATTAGATGTTTCTAACAATTCTGTAAGTACCAGAAAAAGCATACACATACATACTCGCATGTACTGTGTGTGAATGTGTTTTTTTTTTTTTTTTTTTTTTTTTTTCAAGGGGTGTGCGTTTTATCCTTCGTACACATCTGATCAATGCATATATATGGGGTGCACACTTCATTTGAAAAATTAGTGTTGCATGATTCCGGTTGTATCTTGCAAATGTACTTGTGCAAATATTGAAGTATGATAAGTTTTTAGAGCCCATGTCGTGTGTCTTATGGGCATTTCTTCACAAAAGGATTGAACCTATTACCAAATATTTTTCCTAGGTATTGAGGTTGAAAATATTAAGGTCGGATGGAAAAGGGTACTTTTTAACTATTCGAAGAGACTATGTAACAATTTCCTATTATCTCAAATATATGAAAGATATTCCATTTCAATATAGAGAAGTAGTAGACGTATTTAATAACCAAAAATTTAAAAAGTATAGTGAGAGAAATATTCAGGAATATACATACAGATGCAATATTCGTAAGATAGAAGATATAAATAAAACGGTTGGAAATTTCCCACCTCATTTTCTTGAATATATGAAAGGGGAAGCATGCACATGTCAATCGTACAATTTATTTAGGGATAATAAAGATATAAAGAGGTCTAAATTAAAATGTATTTATTTCAATATGTTTTTCTCTGATTCTGCCTTGGTTTATAGTAGGCACTGTGCTATTATGGATTTATCTCACTATTCTGTATATGATATTGATTATCCACCAATATTTAACACACATGTTGATATAACTTTGCAAGAATATTCATATGATGATGTCACAAGTGTTTTAAACAAAAAGCACGATTTGGTTACAAAAGAAAAGAAATATGAATTAAATGATACGATAACAGAAATTAGAGATGATTACTTCGATTTATGGTTACTTTTGAGAAGTGAATTTCATGGAAAAAAATCTTTAATTAATCTATCTAATGATTATATTCTGATTCCATCATCACCTATTGATGATATAGATGTGATAGCTAGCGATGTCACTAGAAATTGTGGTTTAAATGATGATTCTCCTCTCTTAAAAGGTTGTGATTATCATGGAATATGTGACACTATTCATCCATGTTTGAGAAAAGCCCTAATGTTACCTAAGTATCTTTTCGATTTAAGTGGAAAAACTTGTGATAAGTTAGGTGTATCTTTAAATAAATGGAGAGAAGCTCATGGAAATTTCTGTGGTAAAACTGCAGGACATTGCATTTCAGCTAATCTACGTAGATACTACAACGAACATAAAGCAGCTATGGATACAGATGGTGCATCAAAATATAAAATTAAAAATGTATATGCATCAGAACCACAGACAAGGTTATATAAACATACTGACTTACCAGATTATTTAAAAGAAAAAATTAATAATAGTCATAAAAAAGTGGATACTAATGATTTAGATAATAAGGTTTTTTATAATGAAAAAACAGCTGCACATACCCAATTTATTGAATATAAATTTAATGGAAATCATGATGTTGAAATTAAATTCGAAACTAGTGCACTTGAAGTGTATGAAATAAGACCCATATCAAATGCAACTATTACTCATATTACTACACCAAAAAAGTGTTCATCTAATCAATCAGAATCCAAAGATTGTGTACTAATTGTTCATACATGGAATAATAGTAAAAATATTGGATCTAATTTTTCTTGTCATGTAATATGTACAGATAAGGAAACAGGAAAAATAGCTAGTCATATTAGCCCTATCAGTCCAATACACGCGTTTATTGATGCTAATAAAAATTATGCTTTTTATTTTATTATCCAATTTTTAATAAATAAAGAAACTCAAACGGCATGCAAAGCTGTTCTTAAAGGTGCAGATGGACGTGAATGTTCCAAGGAGGATTTTGTATTAACGTCAAAAGAAATGATTCATGTAGTAGATGATGTTGTGAAAGAAGTAGTAGCTGAAACTAGTGTAACAAAGTACGATAGTGATTCTGATTCTGCAGGTGATTCTACTAATGACACATGCAAGTGTGCCTTTGAGGTGTTCTGTTACTTGTTTAATTTTCAAAAATGCATTCATTATTATACAAAATTAATAAAAGAATTAATCAGAAAGTTTTTTATAATTGTTATTTTAATTATCCTTGCACCAGCCTTAATCCCACTCATCCCATTTTTCATCAAATTTATTTTCGCATTTCTATCCGTTGTACTTAAAATTTATCACTCATTTTTAGTTGCCTTGCAAAATATCAAACTCAAGAAACGGTTAAACATACGCAGAAACAAAAACAAATCGAAAAAATTAGAGAAAACATGCGTTTCATCATCCTTTTCTTCCTCTTCCATAATCGAAACAAGTAGCATTTCTTCCATGTCTCAAAAAGGTGCTAATAAAAATAATTCGTTCCATATGAAGAAGTTACAGAAAGGTGGCGGATATAAGCAAGATATGCACAAAAAAAAGAAAAAAAAGGGGAAATTGCATAAAAACCCTTGTGGTTCAGGTAGCGATTTTAGCAAACGTAATGACACTTCTTTAAAAAGAACATTAGCATATTCGTCTCAATATGCTAGTTCTATTAGCTTAAGTCATTCGGATAAATCTTCTAATTTTAATACTCGTACACCTTATCGTGGACAAAAAAGGAGTAACTATAATGTTTAAAATAAAAATAATAAAACATATGTAAATCTAAACAGAATTCCAATCAACTATTTTACGAAGTAGAGCACTTGGGAACGGGGAGAAACATACTTCCAAAAAGTGAACATACGCAAAAGTTTAAAACGTATGAACACATTATTCTAACTTTGCACTTTTTTCCTCAAAATAAATCACATATTTTGGGGGGCATGTTTTAATTTTTTCTGCATTTTGAATTTTAATTCATATCATTTTATCCTTTCGTTATGATTTGTCTTTTTTTTATTTTTATTATGAAATAATATCTTATCCCTTTCTGTTTACTTATAAGTGTAAACGATTCCACTTTGGGGATTTTTTCTTCTATTTTTGCCCATATTTTTGCCCATATTTTTGCCCATATTTTTGCCCATATTTTTGCCCATATTTTTACCTCTATTTTTACCTTTCTTATTAACCATTTCATTATTGCACATTTTCCCTTCACATGTTTGTTAACAAACATTTGTTAAAAGATGTATTGGACCGTACATTGCCAAAGGGGCGGGAGAAAAAGCAAAACGATTTTCGGATACCTCGCCATGTATTTATAAGGGGTGGATATATATATATATATATATGCTGTGCTCATATGCCATGCTTATATGTGCACGTTTTTAGGAGCACGATGTAGATATATATATTGCAGACATGTCTGTATAACAATCCGGGAGAAGGCAAAATTTTTGTGCACTGATAGCAAAATTTAGTTAATTGTCCTAGGTGAGAAAATATATATTTTCTTTGATGACTCTTCAAGCGGAACAGTTACTCTGCTTTTTAAAATTTTCAGGAACATAATATTCTTTGTTTCACAGTCTTTTCCTTTTCAATTTTCTTTTTTTAAAATAGTGTATACACAAAAAATTTATAGATATTTAACCCAAATTAGTATGGTAAAGAGAACCTTTCGTAGAAATTTTTGTATATCTGATAGTTCCTACTTATCTGACACGCAATTCAAATAATACTTCTTATTTTTCTTTTCTTATATTCATTTATCCATTCTGTGTAATGGAGCTAATTTTACGCGTTTCCCTGATTACTTCAACAATGTACATGCGAAAAACATGTATTATACATGTATGCGCATATGTGTAGGCATATGCACAGGAAGCTTTGCATGCAGAGTCTTTAAAAATATATATATTTTTTTTTTTTATGCGAAAATTAACCAATTATGTTCTCAAATTAACTCAAGGTTCAGGTTATTTATCATGTGTAAAAAAAAAAAAAAAAAAAAAAAAAAAAAATGAAATCCAAAATTAGTGTGGAAACTGAATCATGTTTTCCCCTTTACATTATCTGTTCCTTTTTCCATTCTTTTCCACAGGAAAAAAAAAAAAAAGAAAAAAAAGTATATATTTATCACTTGTTTTTACACATTTATTTTTAGTGCAACACTATGGCCCATACCATCCCATATTGTTTTACCAATAATAATTTTTTTTTTTTTTTTTTTTTTTTTACATATTCGGTGCCTTTTTTTTATAGAGGAGCTGGCTTATTTCTTACGGGTACGTATTTATGTTCACATTTTCCTTATCACATTAGTGGCTACAATTTGTGCATGCCTATGAATACATTATATCGAGTTTTTCACACTTAAGCATACATATTACTCAAATTTTTTATGCACATAGTGTATGCGTACGCATATGTGTAACATTGCATGCAAGGGCATATATATATATATACATATATATGTGTATTCGCACGTACTCACCCATTCAATATTACATAAGATACGGCCACTTCTTGAAAGCAAAACGTGTGATTATTTACACATGCTTTTTATTTTTACTTTCTTTTGCACACATAGAATATTTTAAAAAAATTAGTTCTTTTTCATTTTCAGCAAAAAGAATAAAAATACACACATAATTAAAAAGCAAGAGAAAAAAAAAAAAAGGACTCATGGATATAATGTCCGAACACAAAATTCGCACAGTAAAATTTAATCACATGCGTGTAAGAACAAGTAGTTGAAAATAGTTTCGTTGAATGTGATAATTCCATTTTATTATTTGTAAGGCATTTTCCTTTTTACTTAGCACAGTCGTTTTATCTACATTTCAAGTAACTAACAATTGCTACAAAAAACATACCTTCTCTATCCGTGCGTACACGTATAGAAATATACATAATATGTGCATATGATTTCACATATGAACACCTTACTATGAATTCATGAACGTTTGCCTTGGCTCTTATGTTACCTACATATATGTGCAAGGAAAATGTGACATCACGTCCTTATGTTGTATTTGTTCCATTGTGATTTATAAAATTTTAAGTACTTTACAATCCTTGTGTAAATTTTTTTTTTTTTTCACTATTTGTATGTAATGTTTCATATACAGGTATACGAAAACGAACTTGTTACATGAGTTACATTTATTTTTTATTTTTCCTTTTACATTTTAAGCTTTATGTTTTACATCTCATACATTTTGTTTTATAATTGCCTTGAACATTCGAAGGCTTCCTACCAAATTGTATATTACTCAGCTAAATTTGGATTATGTAAAGTTTTTTTTTTTTCTTTTTTATGTTCTCCCTTTTGAGTTGAATGTGCACATGCATGTATGAAATTTAATTCATGTGGATGCTACGTTCCTAGCCTCCATTTTATAAGGAAAAGAATTGATTGGGTTAAATATGTATGTTTGCATGTTATTTATGCATGTTATGTTTGCATGCTATTTATGCTTGTTACGCATGCATGCTGCGTATGCATGTTATGTATGCATACTTATGCACACCATTTATACTCGTTTTAATTGTAACTCAGTCATTTTATATTTTATCATTACCTTTACTCATATTTTCATTGCATCACAAGGGACACAATTCCTTAACTTGAAGGGCTGAAAATCATTCATGTAAGCTTCTATATTTTCATAGGTCATGCTTCTTTTTTACTCTATACGCTTCGATGTATGTATATATATATTTACATATACATGTATATATTTGTTTTCTATAGATGATACTCAGAATAATAAATGTGTATACACATATGTGCTAATATATGCGTACACATTACACCTCCCATTGATTTTTTAGATATATACCAAAATGTAAGTAAAGCATTTTTGAACGTTTGTGTGCATTTTTATTCGTCTCTTGAAATAAGATCAGTTTACTATATTCAAGACTTTGTTGCAATGTGTTTTCGTGTGTTATAGTATGAAATATTATAACAAACAGCACATTTATAGATTCTTTTCATTTTATACGCTCTTTATAGAGGAAAAAAGGGCATATTATTACAGCATATTGTTACTCCATATTGTTACACCATATTATTACAGCGTATTGTTACACCATATTGTTACACCATATTGTTACACCATATGATCGCATATGTGTAATCAGCAGGAATTTCTGATTTCTTGAATGCATAATGCTTTACATGTACAGGTAGGTATAAGCATATATGGGCTTGTACATATACATATTCTTACATGCATACGTATGCTTATAAAGAGATAAAAAAAGAAAAAAAAATCAAATGAGAATAAGAATGAGAATGAAACAAAAACACAAGTAGAAGGATAATATTTTATTCTTTCAACATGTAGTTATATGAACATTTTTATTTATGATTTATGTGAAAATTAATCTCCGTTATGGTGAATATCATTAAAGTAAAAAAAATTAAATCGAAGCAAACACATATGAACAGACATAGTATAGACCAAGTAAAAATATTAGCACACAAAAAAACTTTGTATATATATATATATATATATATATATATATATATGTATATGTATATATGTGCTTATGTATATGTATAGTGAAAATCATAATGGTTTTCCCATTTCTTATTTCTACTTTCTCGTCGCATGTAATTCCTGTGTTTTTCCTTCTCAAGAATAGCATATTGTCTTTGTTCTGTCTGTAGGAGACAATATGCAGTATTTTTCATCTTGTTAAATTGGTTATCGTTCCTTATCGTGCCACTTATTTAACCATTCTTTTATTTAGTTAGCCATTCGTTTATTTAGTTATTCATTTATTTAGTTAGTTATTCATTTATTTAGTTAGTTATTCATTTATTTATGTTTTTTTCCGTCCCCAGAAATTTACATTTTCCCACACCTTACAAAAAGTGTATAACTCTAAATAATTGCTTCCCTTCACCTGTGAATGTCATATCATCAAACGCTCTTTTTACCAATTCGTGACAAATGAACGAAAATGACTTTATGTCATGACATATGGCACACACATAATGATGATGATGATGATGGAAGCACGTTAGATGATTATTTCACAAACATGGGAAAATTAAATAAATGGACAACTCTTACATATCTAGTTGATCCGTCTTATCTAATTAATCAGACATGTCTAAACGATCAGACATACCTAGTTGATCCTCCTTATCTAATTGATAAGACATGTCTAAACGACCAGACATACCTAGTTGGTCCGGCGTGGAACTGTTCCCTGAACGGAGATTATGAACATGCTATCTTTTGCACCTCTCGTTCTCATGTGAAAAGGACATCATGTGAATTTTTTTATGAAAAGAAGAATCGACGACAGTATATTATGAGGGTGGGAAATGGAAGAAATAAGAGTTTTCACAACATTTGTGAAAAACATATGAAGGTGAAAACATTTCTCAAGAAAAAAGATCCCTATAGTCATGTAAAATGGAAGATGGTCGAAAGAAATGCGTTAAACGATATAAATACAAATAAGTCTTTACTGCACAATAACGTAGAGATAAAATTATACAAAATTCATTGGTGCATATATAATTCTCCGATTGAATACATTAGTGGATTATCAGAACGTGTTTTAAAATGCAAAAGAAAATATTTCTATTTAAATTCTAAAATAATAATCTCTCAAAATCGAAAAATTTATCGTGTACGATTATTCGTACTTATATCAAAATATTATAAGAAAAAATTTAAAATAATAGAGACATTTTTTTTAAGCATAAAGAATCTGTACATATGTAACAAGCGTATAATCCTCATGACATATTTTAGAGAAAATTCATTTCCTTGTTTTAAAATAGAAAACGAAAGATTTTATGTAAAAATAAACAAATTAAAAAATTTCTTTTGTTTCTTCTATTACATTTTATTAACAAATAATGAATGTGACACATTCTGTAGAACATGTTTGGGTAAAAATGGAAAAATGGATGGTTACCACAATTCAAATTCTCTTTTATTTAAATTAATTCATTCAACATATAGACCTTTTTATCACTATATAGAGTATAAAAAAGAGAAAAAAAAATGTAATATCTCACGCCCAGTACAATACTTACACTTTTTATACATGTTAAAGCTATTTTTTGCTCAATCAATAAATTTGTGCATTCAATTGATATTCAAAAATTTCGTGGAAAACATAAATGATATGTCGAAGAAGGATACTATGGTACTACAACTAGATACACTTAATCATAATATATATGATATGAGCTACATGTGTAAATGTAAAAGATTCTACAGTAATTTGGGCACTTATAATATTTCAGAAATGAGTATACTATTTATGATAAAATGGAGAAAATTTAAGATATATATAATGAAGAGTGAAAAGAATAACTCTGATTTTTTCATATTATTGAGTGTATTTATACCAAAAAATACCCCTTTGAATTATGTGATCGTGATGAAAGAGACAATGCAACATTTTTCATTACAACACCAGATGGAGAATCTTTTTTTTAATAAGTTCTTGTACAAACGTACACAGAAACAGTGTTCCTGTTCATCTAAAATGTTGGTGTTAGAAGTTTCAAATTTTAATAAAAATGATTCTAAGAAAAATAAACAATTGTATTACAGTTTATGTCTTTTTTTTGAAAGAAAAAGTAAAAAGGAGGAGAAACTGAGTAGTTGGAAATTTTTTATCAATAATATATCATTTCCCAATTTTTCATCTCCTGATTTTTCATTGTTCATAAGTGAAAATTACAGTTTCAAAATTGAGGAAAATGATGTTAACTTACTACTAGCCAATTCATATCGTGCAAAAATCAATCGAATCATAAAATATCCTATTGTACATAACAAAGGAGAAGAAGCAGAAAATTACCAAGAGAATTTATTCTGTACACTTTCAAGCAGTAAAAATCTACCTATTAGCATAATCCCAGAAGTTGCAATTATTTATTTCGAAAAATTAGACAATCTGGTTAGTACATATTGTGTATATAAATGTGGGAATTATTATTTCCCCTTAATCGATGTTTCATCAAATGATGCGTATTATGAACATTTAACCTTCGCATCATGCCTTTTTGATAAATCTGTACGAGCATGGAGAGTTCATAAAGAAGAGAAAAAATTTGAAATGGTGTTGTACACCCTTTTATCTGAGGAAGTTGAACGGACAGTATACATGATATTTTATTATTTGTGCCTCCTCCATTTTGTAATTTGTAATATCAGATTTGTTATAACTGTTTTGCTGAAATTTCCCATATCTGAAATGTACATGTTCTTGAGAAGTAAAAACAGAAAGGATGAAAACCTGTTATACCTCGGCGAACAGGAGGACGAAATAAACGAAGGGATTAAAAAAAAATATAAAGTCTTCCCTTTTATCAAAATGGAAGAAGATAAATACAACGAGACAAAAAATTTGAAGAATAAAAATGTTGTAGGAAGAAGTATGATAATACCTCCCACAGGTAGGAAGCGAAGTTATGGAGAATCTATAAAAGAGTTAGATGTCAAAATAAAGAAAAGGTTGATAAATTCGTTTTCACGAAAAAGCACAAATCCATGTAGAGATATTAAGAGAAAAAGGGATATACTAAAACATCAGTTAGAAAATAAGAACAAGAAAAGAAAAGGAAAAAATTATAAAAATATGATTGTAGTAACCTGTCAAAATGGAAGGACGCATAAAAAATGTGAACGTTGTTATGTAACATATCCACCATTAATGTTACTTTCAAATTATGCATATCATCCCAGTATCTTTCATGAGTGTAATTTCTGTAGATCATTTTACGTCCCACATAAATCGGCATTGTTCTTGTCAGACAACTCTAATAATAGAGCTTTTAGTAAAAAAGGTGCACATACTAATGCAAGAAGAAGAGGAAGAAAAGAAAGTGAGAAAAAAACAAATGAACCAAAAAGAAACCAAGGAAAGAGAAGAACAGGTAAAGATGATGACAATGGATCAAAGTCTAACATGGAATCTGATTCAGAGTCCAGCTCAGACGATGATGATGAGGAGGAGGAAGAAGAAGAAGAGGAAGAAGAAGAAGAAGAGGAAGAAGAAGAAGAAGATGATGATGAGGAGGAGGAGGAGGAAGAAGATGAGGAAGAAGAAGATGATGATGAGGAAGAGGAGGAAGAAGAGGAGGATGAGAATGACGATAATGACGAAGATGAAGAAGTGGGAGAAGAAGATGCATTCGATGTTGATGACACGGATGGTGCTGATGATGAGGAGAAGGACGAAGAGGCGAATGAACCGGATAAGGATACGGATGACGAGCCTGAAGATGATCCAGATGAAGATGCAAATGAAAAGTCAGATAAGGACGCGAGTGAGGAGGATCCTGAAGATGACGGAGATGAGGAATCGGGTGAAGAGACGGATGAAGAAACGGATGAAGAAACGGGTGAAGAAACGGATAAGGAATCGGATGAAGAATCGGATGACAAAACGGATGACGAGGATGATGAAGCGGACAATGACGCAGATAAGGATCCTGGAGGTGAAGAATCGGGTGAAGAATCGGGCGAAGAATCAGGCGAAGAATCAGGCGAAGAATCGGGCGAAGAATCGGGCGAAGAATCGGGCGAAGAAACGGATGAAAAAACGGATGAAGAAACATATCACAAGTGCAGGAAAAAGAAAAGAAAAAAAAGAATCAAGAAGACAAATAAATGCGAATTTGAGAATGACGAAGATGAGAAATCGAGAGAGGAGGAAGAGAGAGAAAATGATAATAATTACTATAAGAAAAAAAAAAAATTATATCTGAAAAAAAAGAATAAAAAATTTAAGCACCATTACATCTATTTAAACAATTTATTCAAAGATACTGTATGTATAAATACAGCGAATGTTTCAAATTTCATATCCGTCAGTAAGGACAAACTAACAGCAACATATAGCGCATGGGGAAAACATACAGATATTGCATGTGTCCAAGTAAATAAATGTGCATTTAGAGATTGTAGCATATACTATTTTGAAGTTGAAGTTTTAAGCTGCACAAATTTTTCCAAAATTGTAATAGGTATGACAAGCAAAAATTATACAATTAATAAAAACCCAGGAGCAGAATATAATTCTTTTGGATATAAGAATGATGACGGTAAGAAACTTGTTGATGGAAAATTGGAAAATTACAGCAATGGATATACAAAATATGATATAATTGGTTGTGGTATTAATTATTTTGATAATAGTGCATTTTTTACAAAGAATGGAAAATTTTTAGGAAAGGCATGTAATGTGAATTCGAAATATGATTATTATGCTACCGTTGGGTTAAGTAGTCTAGGTGACAGAATTAAATTTCACCTGAATAATTTTTATTTTGACATTTACAATTTCATATTTGAAGAATGTGAAAATGAAAGGAACATTATTAAATCCATATATATCCAAAAAGACATTTTTGCTGATATCATCAAATCCCATTTGGTTAAATGTGGTTACTATAATACATATAAAACATTTATGAACTTTTTAGAAAACCATAGAAATGTAGACGACAATGGTAGTAGCATTGGTAACTCCTCGCATACAAAGTACGCAATGAATAAGTATTTTTCAGGAAAGACTGATTTACCAAAGGGGAAGGAGAAGATGCCGGAGAAGAAGACGGAGAAGGAGACGGAGAAGGAGACGGAGAAGGAGACGAATGTCGAAGAAAAGAAAACAAAAGAAAATCCAAAAAATAACGCTGATAAAGAAAAATATACCCTCTCTCGAGGGGGAACAGAAATAAAATATACTGATCTACCTCCTCAGCATTTACAAAATAGAGGCAGTAGTAATAATAATGATGAAGCAAGATCGAAAGGGGGATACGAAAAGGATTGTGCAAAAAGTGAAGTCGATATGAAGGATGCTGATTTTTCAGCAAAATTTTGTGCTTACAGCAGTGAGTCATCGAAAAATGTTATTTTTCATAAAACGGAAAATACAATAGGAGAAGAAAATAAGAGTTCAAAAGGTACAAATGATGAAGATGTTAAAGATAATAAAAACACATTAAACAAATTACAAATTAGTCACTTAGATATAAGTGCGAAACACAATAAGGATGAAAAAGCAGAAGGTACAAACAAAGGGGAAGATATAACTCAGAGTGATAAAATAAGATCCCATGACACCAAGACAAGCGGTGAAAACAAAAATGATCAAATCATAGCTGAAGATAAATTATTGGATGACGTCAACCCCTTACCTGCAGATGGGAAAACGGACTCTAAACTAGAAGCTTATGAAATGGATAATAACAGAGAAGAAGAGAAGAACACTGAGAAGAACGTAAATGAGGAGAAGCCTCCGAGTGTTGAAGTTGAACAGAAGGGGGAAGAGAACCCCGGGGTCCTGCAGCAGCAGCAGCAACAGCAACAGCAACAGCAACAACAAGAGTTGCAGAATATTTCACATCCATCTGTTACAACCGTTGCAGGCGAAGGTTCTCACCGACATATTCACGTCCAAGAAAAGGAGAACACTGAGAGAGAGGGTGAAAAGGGAACAGATGGAAATTTAGATGCCAATATAATTAAGGGCTACGAGTTTAACCCATATAACTACCCGGGGACAAATTTACAAAGTGCATTGTGGATATCGAGAAAAAGCAGTTTAAGTAATTTAATAAATGTGAGAAAAGACTCAAATTCGTTATTATTAAGTCGACTGAGGAATAAAAGAAGTTTGAGCGTGAAAGATGATTTAAACATTTTAGGAACCAATTTTTTAAACAGCAAAAAAGAAGCAAAAAAAGGTGAAAATGAAATTAATAAAAAGATCCATCTTTTGTTAAGAGAAAAATCAGGTATAATTAAAAATGAAAATAATAAAAAATTAAATAAAAAAGAAGGAAAATGCTACCCAATTGATAGGGAATATATCACAAGATATTTTGCCGATTTGTATTTATCGGATGAAAAGTTAAATAAAATGATAAACTCTTTGCAAACAAGATATATAATAAGAAATAATATTATGAATGGAAATATTATAAATGTACTAAATATATTGGAAGAAAAATATTCAGATTTGTTTACAAATGATCGAGGAAGTTTTAACATTGCCATGTTATATACACAACAGTTGATAGAAATACTGAGACCGAATAAGGGATTTATAAAAAGAATTTCTTTAAATAAAAGAAAATATAAAAAAATGAGAACACACAACATGGAAGAAGAAGATGATGATGATATGGTCCTCAGTGAAACAAGCTACAAAACTTATAATACCCTAAGTGATGATCATTATTATGATAACATTATAACTGATTCTGGTTCATCTGATAGCTTATTTTGTGACACTTCCAATGATGAGAAAGATAGTAACAATAACATATTGAAAAAATTAGACAAGTTAAACAAAAGAGGAGAAAGGAAAAAAAGTAAAGGTCTTAGCATAATGGCGGACACCTTAAAAGGGAACCACATGAGCCATAACAAAATATCATTGAAACAGCATAATGGAAATAGTGATAAGAGCACAAATAGTAATGCAGAAAATAGTGAGTACGATAGTTACAATAGTGTTAGTAGTCATAATAATAGCAAAGATCATATAAATAGAGACGATCTTCCTAGACATAACCATGACGAATGGATAAATCATTCCAAGAAAGGATTTTTAGACAAAAGAAATGATGAATCATGCCATCCATCTATTGGAAAAGAAGAAAAAACTAATAAGAATTATGAACAGCCCATGTTACAGAGAAGTGATAATAGAGATGTAGATGTCACAATAGACATGTTAAGAGGAAAAGAAGAAAAAAAAATAGCAAATGAAATAGGAGTTGATGAAAAAAATTCCATCAGAAATTCACAACTAAATAATGATTATGAGAAAGAGAAAAAAATGGAAAGAATGATATATAAAAATATGCGATCGAATTATGATGAGGACTTTTTTAAGAAAAATAACTTGCAACAAGAATATGAAAAACATTATAATAGATTATCTAAAGAATATGAATTTTTTGAAGATGATAATCCGTATAGTAATAATTTTAGAAAAAAATATTGTAGAAAAATGAAACCAACAATAACAAGTTATAAAAAAAAGAAAAAAAAGGACACATTTTCAAGCTCAAATGATGATAACACCACCTCCGACTGTAATAGTAACGATTCTAATTTTAATGAAAAGTATTACCAATTTAATGATATAGATTTTGATCAGATATATCATTATATCTATAAAAATAAACCTGCATATAATGAAGGCCTAAAATTTAAAAAAGATCATTTATATTTAGCTCTCTTATGGATACGAGAAAAATTATCGTATTTTAACAAATCACGACGGGTTAACGTTCGTCAGTGTATTTTAGACACAACTTCATTAATTGCATATCATAAACCGTACAAGGAAAAACTTGTTCGCATGTTCTTCTCAAAAAATAGGAATCTGTTGACTTTCAATTCGATCAATGAGGGAATACTGGGTAAGCAATTTTTGTACATATTTTTAGTTACTCTAAGCAAATTTGAGCGAATCTGTTTTTTTTTTTTTTTTTCACACCATTTTGTGCATTTAATATATTTTAAGTTTATATATAATATAGCTCATCACTCAATCCGAGGAGAGTTTCATTTTTGTGTATGTATTTGAAGCCAGTATTTTTATGACCGTGTGCATATTTGCATATGTAATATCACGGAAAGAACTGTGATATTTTGTTATTTTTACATTTTTATGGCCTTTTATTATGACATCTCTTTTTTTTTCTTTTTTTCGCACTCGTTTTCATTTCCCATTTTTTTTTTTTTTTTTTTTTTTTTTTGAAGATATATGCTTGAACGTCCCCGTGTATTCCCCACTGGAAATTATGGTAAAGCATCTGATATTGTGTAGAAATTTGTTGCGAGAAAAGAAAGGAAACATAGGCATTAAGTATGATTGCCGTTACGTATGCCAACCTTACAAAAGATACATGATTAAAATTAAAAACAAAAAAAGGAAAAGACGATATTTTAAGGAAGCGAAACAAAAAAATGATAAAGGATCCTTAAATGGGAAAATTATTCAAGATAACGGATTATCCATTTTTCAATAAATTCACTTCACATAGCCGTAATTTTTTTTTTTTTTTTTTTTTTTTATGTTTCATTATAAGTGGCCACGTGTTCTATTTTGTGTCCCATTTTTAAAGTTATTCTGTTGGTGTTTTTTTTTTTTTTTTTTTATGTTCTGTCTCTCGTTATACATGCACACTTTGACTCATGCTTTTTGTATGACATCCACAAGTTTGGTAACACATAAATATTTACAACGCACGTACCACAAATACATTGTTTTCTTTCACCCCTCTTTTTTTTTTTTTTTTTTTTATACACACGGAGTTTGTATATGGATTTTATTAAAATTACACGCAAAAAAATATGGCATTCCTAACAAGAATGACACATGACTTTTTTAAATAAAAATTTACACAAAAACAAATATATTTTTAATTAAATCGGGGTAATCCTTATTGACATTATTTCCTAAAAAAAGGAAAAAATTATTTTCCTTACATTGTTCCGCTTTGCTACTTTAACACTAATGCTCAGTTGTGGTTTGGTATGCTTATGTTATGCTACACTATATGCTATGCCTTTTTTTTTTTTTTTTTTCTTTTTTTCCCACTTTTTGGTTCCACACTCTCCCATGCCCTTTATGCAATTAGAGCCAACATTTTAACATCCAGTTTCTCACCATTCTTAATCTCCTTGTTAAGGTACATACTCTCACCCATATCTCTATATATAAATACTCTCTATAAAGAAGGATTAACACCTTTAATATTTAAAAAAAAAAAAAAAAGAAGGTATGAGGTAAAAATACTTATATATATGCATATGCACGGGTAGTTATGCTCAAATGTTATATACATAAATACCCCACTCGTGAATTACCATCACCTTAAAGTGGAAGATTTAACGTTTTATATTATTTTACCAAGGATGCTAGGAAAAAAAATTGTCAATTATGCTAGCAAGGAAAAAGAAATTAAAAAGAAAAATGAAAACTTTGTTAATGCAAACATGGATCATGGGATAGAGTTCATACTTTTTTCTTTTTTTTTTTTTTTTCTAAGTATTATACCACATAACAAATTGCATGATGGTGGCAGAAATGCATTCCCTTATGAGAAACAAATCTGAAGAGAAATTAAAAAAAAAAAAAAAAAAGTACAAAATGCAAAATATTATGTGCAAAATACTAAGTGCAAAATACTATGTGCAAAATACTATGTTCAAAATACTATGTTCAAAATACTATGTGCAAAATACTAAGTGCAAAACACAAAGCACAAAATGAGTACTTTTAAAAATTTACGCTCTGGCAACAGAATAGTACATGCAACGACATGAAGTGATTATAAAAGTAAGGCTAAAATAGAATTAAATTTCTCGATTAAGTGTGAATAAATGTATTGTCATTTTTGCTCTATGTGTTTATTGAGTCATCATGTTTAAATCCTTTCTTTTTCTGTGTTCATTTTTATGTGAAACACAGCTTTTATCAGTAAACTTTCACCTTATGAACTTCCTTAAAGATTATAGGAAACCTGAACTTCCCAATACAAAAGTCATGACCCAGGCACGCTGCCACTTGTAATGGAAACAAATTCTGCTGAGCGATATATATTCAAGCCGAACTTTCTGGGAGAAGGTTCGTATGGAAAAGTGTACAAGGCTTATGACACGACGTTGAAAAAAGAAGTAGCAATTAAGAAAATGAAAATTAATAAAATAAGCAATTACATTGATGAATGTGGCATAAACTTTGTATTACTAAGAGAAATAAAAATAATGAATGAAATAAAACATAAGAATATTATGACTGCCCTGGATTTATACTGTGAAAAAGATTACATAAATTTAGTGATGGAAATAATGGATTACGATTTAGCTAAAATTATCAATCGTAAAATATTATTAACAGATAGCCAAAAGAAATGTATTCTTTTACAAATTTTAAATGGACTCAATGTGTTACATAAATACTATTTTATGCATCGAGATTTGTCCCCTGCAAATATATTTATAAATAAAAAAGGAGAAGTAAAAATTGCAGACTTTGGATTGTCTTCCAAATATGCATTTGATATGTACTCAGATATGTACTCAAAAGATAAACAACATAATAAGAGATCTTTAAATATGACTAGTAAAGTCGTAACGTTATGGTATAGAGCTCCTGAATTGTTAATGGGAAGTAATAAATATAATTCATCTGTTGATATGTGGAGTTTTGGGTGTATATTTGCTGAACTTTTATTACAAAAGACTTTATTTCCAGGAGAAAATGAAATTGATCAATTAGGGAAAATATTTTTTTTGTTAGGCACACCAAATGAAAACAATTGGCCCGAGGCTCTTTATCTTCCCTTATACACAGAATTTACAAAATCAAATAAAAAGGATTTTAAAAATATATTTAAAATTGACAACGATGATTGTATAGATTTATTAATGTCTTTTTTAAGGTTAAATTCACATGAGCGTATTACCGCAGAAGATGCCTTAAAACACAGGTATTTTTTTAACGACCCTTTACCTTGTGAGATATCACAACTTCCCTTTAACGACATGTGATTCTTCTGCAGGTCCGTTATACCTCGCTGGATTATGCACACACACACGCACATATGTGTAAACTGCACACGCTTAGAGCACAAAAGGAGACATGCATACATATATAAATATACACATGAATATATATCTTTTTTTATAGCCTGTTTTATTATACCTTTTCCCCATAATTGTAAAGTTTTCCTTGGGTTCCCCAAATTTTGCCCCATTCCTACGTACCTCAAGTATGTTCATTCATACATAACCGAAATTTTTTTTAGTGTAAACCAAACCTATTTATTATTATACTTAGCCAAGGGGAAAATAGTAAATATTTGAAAAGCTCCTAATTTCAAAAGTCATTTCTTATGTAAAAATGAAAAAAATCAACTACAATAGTCTTTAAAAAATATTTTTTTCTTTTTTACTAACACATATGAATTCATTTCGACCTATCCTTAAAACTCTAAAATACTTCTACATATGAACAGAAACATGCAATAAATACATGAATATTGTTGTGCTTACGCATAAAACATAGCTGATTTTGCAAGAATAGCTTTAAGTACTCCAAACAAGTAAGGACGTGAGGTTTTCCTTTTGGACCCCTCCCCCATAAGAAATTGTTTTGTTTTGTTTTTTCCTCCTCCCCCCGACGAGATGCGTGTCCGCATTTCCCATATTGAGATTACGGTGTAGGTCAATTGAATGAATATATACGTGGAAACGTAAGTGTACTTGTTTATGTATTTTTCCATGAATACATGTTAATACTGCTTATTTTTTTTTCTTTATTTTGTTTACTTATTTTGTTTTGTTTATTTTGTTTTATTTAATTTGTTTTATTTATTTATTTTGTTTTATTTATTTAGTTCTATTTATTTCGTTTTAGTTATTTATTTTGTTTTTTCATTTTTTTTTTTTTTTTCTCATGCTGCTTGTAAACGGTGGAAATTTCTCAGAGATAAAAAATTTCCAAAATAGCAAACTGCAGGATATTTTTTTTATGAACGCATATAATTTGAAGATAAAAATATGCACATATTTTTTCTCTACTTTAAGTGTTACATAAAAGTATATACATGTTTATGTATATATAAACATTTTGTCCTTATCTACGCGTGATCGACAACTGCTTGTTGCGCTGGGCAAAACCCAACTCAATTTCAATAATTCGGAAAATGAGCGTAATAAAATGAGCGCAATTAAATGAGCATAACAAAATGAGCGTAACAAAATGAGCATAACAAAATGAGCGTAATAAAATGAGCTTAATAAAATGCTTGTAGTATTTCTTACTTTTTTTGTTGCAATTTCTCTCTTCTCCTTTTTTTTTTTTTTTTTTTTTTTTTGTTATAAGCAAATTACGTGATATTTTTTTTCACCCTATGTAGACACATACATGTATTATGTACTTGCATACTTTTACGCACCAAATGAATGACAGTTTCAGTTATCTGTCACTGTATTTTGTAAAAGAGCCGATAGGAATATGCAATTTTTATCGTGTAAAATAAATTAAAAATACAAAAGAGGGAAAAAATGTACCTACCCCCTCCCATGAGCCTCATGATTTTAGGACGTGCTAAAATGTTGAAAACTGAAATTGTTAGGGGATCTAATAGAATTGAGTCAAAATATTAGAACGAAATGGACGAGCTCCTTAACATGTATGGAAACGGAAAAAATGGCACAAGTGAGAACTATGAGTTGTTCAAGGGGTTTATTAATGTTCATCAGGAGTGGCATGAAAAGTCGGGTGATACAAATGATGTTACAAAAGAAGGAAAAAATGAATGGGCAGAGGAGGATGAGAATGATGTGGACAACACAAGCGATGCAAATGAGGCACATTCTTACAGTAATTTGGAGGACGAACTACATTACAATGTGAATGAAAAAAACAAGCTACCTTTCGATAAAAAAAACTACGAAAAGATAATAAAGAAAATATGCTATCGCAACGATTTAAAGTACTATAATTACTATATAAATAATTTTGAGAAAATAAAAAATATTAAAGGAATAAAAGATAGAGGTGAAAATAGAATTTGTATTTTAGTCTTGTGCTTAAATTACATATACTGTAATTTAAATAGTGAAATTATGACCATGCATGAATTGAAAAGACAGATAAAAAAAAATACCACGAAAACAAGAGTATATTGCAAGAATTTAGCAAAAATTTTATTTACAATATGTAACAGATTACAACTAAAAAATTTTGCAAAGGATGATATATTACCCTACATGGAAAAATGTATCACTATTATAATTAACAAATTGAAAAATTTACATAATAAATTTGGACATGGGGAATATTTACAAGCACAAAAGAGGATGAATATATTTCATGATATATTCGATCTGATAAATAACTCTTCTCTTGATGATCCTTCTCTTCAAGTGGAACCAAAAAAACTACTTGATGAAAAATGCTTTGGAGTGATCAATGATGAGACAACTGGTGAGGAGGTAGCCGATGATACAGCTGATGACACAGCTGATGATACAGCCGATGACACAGCTGATGATACAGCCGATGAGATAACTTCTGAAATAACTGGTGAGAGGGGGAAGGAGGTGAGTTGTCCCCAATCAGATAATCATATTTCTACTGGAACGAGCGGAGATCGCAGAGGTAAGGAGATCTTGCATAAAATAAACAAAATGGATGAAGTGGTGGAATATCCAAATGGCGTGCATTCTAATAGTAGTAAATGTAACGGTTTGGTAGATGGGAACCATGCCGATGTGTTAGATGACGTGCTAGACGATGTATTGGATAATGTGCCGAAAAAGATTCACGATAAAGCACACCCCAGGTGGAACTCTAGTTGTGAATATCCTGGAATGGAAAGAAACCACCATCATACGTGGACTAGGGACACAGAGACACACAGTGACAGGGATCACAGTTGCAGAAGAAACGACGTGGAGGTAAAAGAATCGAAAAAGCAAAAGAGAAAAAATGAAAAAGAAGGAAGAAATGCTAAAAAAAGAAAAAATGAAAAAGACGACAGAAATGTGGAAAAAAGAAAAAAAATGATGGAATCGAAGGAAGTAACGAAGAATGTGGACATAAATGTTATAACTGAATTTTTAGAAAAGAATATCACATTGCTATCTTTATACGCATGTATTGTATATTCTTTTTTTATCATTTGGAATAAGAAAGAAAACATGGACACCAATTTATATAACAAAGAAAGTAGAAAGTATGGTGGGAATTTACATTATTTTCTTTGTTCATCTATTATTATAACTTTTGATATTTTCAACGTAAGAATAAAAGATCATTTTGTTTGTTATTGCTTAGGAGTCATTCAACAATCGATAGCAAAAGAAAAGAAGAAAATGTTAAACTTTTTTTTAATAACATTTAATGAATTCCTAGGAATGGAATTAATACCCTCCTTTCATATTGTTTTTATATTCATGCGTGTAATTTTTAGTAATTATGTATTACTTCAAATGTATTTATTTTTTATTATACAAAAATATGAGTTGATGAAAAGAAGTGGATTTTTATTTTCTTTGGAGCGTTTACAAGTCCATTTAGCAAAACTGTTTAGGACCATTCGTCAACAATTTTTGAATTTAACCGATATTTCTGTTTATTATAATTTTTTGTTTCGATCCGATTATATATATAAAAATATCCAAGAAATCATTTCTCAGAATGAGGATTTTTCAACTGTAAACATGTTGATGAAAAATTTAACGAAGAGTTATCTAACAGAAGATGAAAAGAGATTATTTAATGAATACAATTTTGAGGAATCTTATCGAATAGATTTGAACAATATTTATCAGTACATCCATAAAATTTTAATGCATAACTTGGGGAATTATTATAAAGATGAAATTTCTAAAAATGTTAACCTTCCTCAACGAGTGACACGAGAGGAGGAGGAGGATAATAGAGATAGAACAAGTTTCACCAATTTAAACAATTATGGAATGGAAAAACTCCAATTCTTTCAGACATACTGGACAAAAGAAAAAAATGCCCAGATTTCATGGAACAAGAACAATGAAGAAAGGGAGGTTGATATAAGCATTGTGAGTGAAGAAAAATTGGCTTGTCATGAGGTGATTGAAAATGTTGATAATACATGTAATCATCAGAAAGGTATACAAAAATACACACGTGTTGAAAACAGATTTCATCTATTTGACAACATGAATGATAATTGTGATGAAGACATGACTCATGCATGTGGTAAACGCGTGAAAGAGAAAAAAGATAATGGAAATGCACCTCATATGAGTGAAATCAATGTGTGTTATGAACAGGAGCTCTGTAATATCATTGATTATGGATTAAGAAGCCGTTATAGCACTACAAATTTCCCGTACACAAGTTCACACATAGCAAAAAAAAATGATTACAGTGGAAGAATGAAGAAACAAATGGAAAATTACTTAGACGAAGATATAAAAAGTGGGAATGAGGAGCACCTTGTAGATTTTATGAAAGAAATAAAAGATACATCCGTACATGAAATTTTATTTCAAAATATGTTTACAACTCATATAAAAGTTTTAAAAAAGATAAACTTACATAATATAAACGAAATAAATATGGAAATTATCCCTTTTTTCAACGTAAAAATAGTTGTACAATTTTTTTTTTATAATGTTTTGAAGAGCATTATTTATAACTGCTATTCAATGAGCTTTTTTACTCCTCATAAGTTACATCGCTTAAATGATTCAAGAAAAGGAACAAAAAATAATATTTCACGTGTGTGTAAAGAAGGAGCACACAGTGGGGGGGGGGGAAGCGGTGGTGGTGGAGATGGTTATATACCTATTTCTTTAAAACACAAAATAGCTAGCAAAATCAGAGAAATGAAAAGAAAAAAATACACGTTTGAAAAATATTTTATTTGTGAACAGTTTTATTATATAGAGAATTTTAAAAATTGTAAATTGTTTAACCAAAATACAAGGAAATTTTTAAGTGATAAGAATATTAAACTACAAAATGTTAACACTTTGTTCACATGTTGTGCACTTGAGGAAAGGACATTTGACTCCTTTTGTTTGGAAAAGTTCGATCGATGCAGGTTAAATTCGGAAATTGTTTCAACAGAAGCGAAGTTTCTGTTATGTAGAAAAAAATGCAATAAAGTATGCAGTGGAGAATGCAGTAAAGAATGCAGTAAAGTATGCAGTGGAGAATGCAGTAAAGAATGCAGTAAAGTATGCAGTGGAGAATGCAGTAAAGAATGCAGTAAAGAATGCAGTAAAGAATGCAGTAAAGAATGCAATAAAGAATGCAATAAAGAATGCAATAAAGAATGCAGTAAAGAATCCAATAAAGAATGCAATAAAGAATGCAGTAAAGAATCCAATAAAGAATGCAATAAAGAATGCAATAATTTTCGCTGTACTACTTCCATCGGCAGTAGTGAAAGTAAGGGTGATAGTGGCTCCACTGTGCTTGACACACGCTGCACATGTATAAATGAAGAATATGACAATGAGGTCCCGATTAGTAAGTTACATGATGAGAGTAGTAATAAAAAATGTAAAAACAAAGAAAAGAAAATAAAAACACTTTTATATAATTATAGCTTAGAGAATGAAAAATGCAGCGATTATTATAATAGATCCAACTCCAAAGAAAAACCACCGTTCACCCTTTTTGATTTTATATACAACAACAAAATGATGAAAGAGTACAAAAATGTGGAGGAATTATTTTTTAAAAAAAACTTCACATTCTTATTAAACATGCTTAACAATATGGATTATCCATTTCGAGGAAATAAAAAAAAATTAATAAAAATGAATGATTGTTTATATCATACATACCATTTAATAGGTATTAAAAAAATAGCTGGGGGGAAGGGATATAATTTTACCTATAAAAACGAGTTAAATGATAATTATTACAAAGTGTTAAAAACCAAAATTTCAAACATTTTGTCTCTGCAAGATATTTATTTTCTGTTTAATAAATTTTTTTTTTTCTTATTCCTTTATATTAAATCGCACTGTTGTTTTTCTGCACAGAAAGGAACATACTTAGTTACAGACCTAGGTGATCGTGATGAAAATGTGCATCTGGGCACAACGAATGTTTGTTCCTGTAAGAAGGATACCTGTTGCTATAAAATTAAAACCATTATTCTATTTTCAAACATTTAAGTGTATGTTCAATGGTGTCTATTCCACTAATCCAAGTGGGTGCAGTCATGTCTACAAATGAGTTTCACCCAACACGCAATAGCTAAATACACATTTTATTGGATTCCATTTTGGACCCCATTTTGGACCCCCCTTTTATCGTACATAGTGGATTTACCCGTATTGCAACTTTTGTTTAACACATGTATGTGCAGCTTTTTGTAGCAATTTTTTCTGTTTTTTTGCGTTCCACATGTATGCATGTATATATAGAAGTATTGCAAATTTTGCTTCATTTTTGTTTTAATTTAAAAAATATGCTTAATTTTTAAAACATAAAGTACGATGGAAAAGTTGAGTTAAAAAAAAAAAAAAAAAAAAAAAAAACTAGCGTGTGCATATAAATATATATATATATATATAAATTAAAAAATAAACAACTATGTTGTGGGGTATGTACATATAATGCATATATGTATACATGTAGAAATAGGGACAGGAATAGACCCCTATGTTTGGAATACTTTCTTTTTGTATGAAACAACAAATATTATGTGAATGTAAAACGAGATAATTAATAACATGCGTTTTTTTTTTTTTTTTTAGAATTTTTTCTTTTCTGAACAAGAATTTTATATTGTTGACTAAATAATGATAGTCATGAATCCTCAAATGGTTAACATGAGATGGTAATATGCACGTGTTCCGAGTGCATAGATATAGCCGTAGCCCCCCTATTATTATATCTATTCTTTTCTTCCTCCTCCTCTCCACGCACGAATTCTGTACTGTTGAAATTATATGAATGTAAAAGTGACATATTACATTAACACCATGAAAAGTTTAATAAAAAGGCCTTTAAAAAGAGTAACAATGGTGGTTTTATATAATGAAAAAAAAAAAAAAAAAAAAAAAAAAAATAAGAAAAAAAAATTGTACGTGTGTTATAGTTTTCGTTAATGAAGCAATATAATATGCATAAAACAATTCATATTTGCGATGCTACATTTTCAAAAGGTGCGCTTCTATTAATGTGGAATAATTAATCCGCACATCTCATTTTAATTATTCAGGGGGTTATATATACACATGTGTATATACATATATATATATATATATATATATATATATATATATATATATTCATGTATAAATACGTACGTGCAGAGATGACACGGATGTTTGAGTATACACGTACAACACATGTGAAGCCTTTAAGTCATATGCTACTAGTACAAACTTGAATGGTTGCTCAAAAAGCAAAATCACAACTTGGACTTTTTCGGGTTGAGAACTGAACTACTAACAGATGTTTTTCTTTTTTTTGATAATTTCTTCTTCAAATATTCATCGTCATTTTTGTCCTTTTTAGAGTCATTATCTTTTGTGTCAATGCTTGAAGATGCAAATTCTATGTTCAAATTATCATTCTTTAGTATATTACGTTTGTTATTTTTATCATTTTTACTTAATGTTGAAGAAGAAGTGGGAGAGGAGGTTAGTTTTTTTTCTTCCTTGTGTAATTTTTCATCCAGTTCTATACTTAGGTCAAATTCATCAACACAACTACTGTCATTTTCTATATCTAAAATATTACTAACCCTTGGCACATTTTTACTTAAATCATACTCATTACCTTTCCTGGATTTATTACTGTTCATCTTTTTCGAATTATTTTCAAAAATTTCATCACTAGTAACATTATCATTATTCTTTTGAGCTGATTTTTTCAATATACCTAAAGAATGATCTTTGTTATTCGTTATGCTACTACTGGATGTTTCTTTCCCTTTTTCCTCATTTATATTTGTTTCAATTGATTTTTTCTTATTTTGACTACTTTTAAAGTGTGATGAAGAGATATCCTTAATTTTCTCATTTGATTTTCTTCTTGTATTACTTGAACTTTTCACTAATTCAATGCTGGAATTGCTATCTCCTAAATTTGTTTTCGTTGTGCTGATAAGATCTGGACTTTCTTCTTTACATTCCATTTTGTTCTTTGTGTGTTTTTTTATATTCTTTTTTTCATCTTCATCTGCATCTGCGTTTGTTTCTCTTTCGTCTACGTCATCATCCACGTGATCATCCACATCATAATATTCCTCTTCTTCACCACCATCTTCTACGTCATGCTGCCTGGAAGGGCTTGGGACATTATATTTGTCCATTTTATCATCATCCATTTTAGCAAGTTCTACTTTCTCGTCATCAACTTTTTGTGTTTCTCTTTTTTCATCCTTCACTAAGATGTCTTTCACTTCCTCTTGAGTTTTCTCAACAAATCCCGATTTTTTCGAATTAATAATAATGCCTTTTTCATCCTCAAGTGTTGTAGTAATATTTCCTCCTTTTTTTTTTAAGTTTGTTTTTTTTTTAGCATTTGCTGACAATTTTTCTGAAATGTCCTGATTCACTTCTTCATTGATACTATTTACAATTTCAGGTTCTTTAAAATCTAACAAGGAATCATGTAAATTTTTTTCGTCCTTTTCTTTTTTTACTTTTCTTTCTCTGGACTGTTTATCCCTTAAAACACTTCCTCCTTCTGTAGAAGAGTGTAAAGGAGAATTGCTTTTAGCAATTTTTCCATTATCATTTAATCCAAGGTTTATTTCATCTTTTTCATTTATTTTTTCCACAGATTGGGAATTCGTGTATATCATATTATTGTTGAATTGATCTGTTGTTGTATATGTTTCCTTCAAAACTGTTGTGTTCGTTTCGATGACCTGTTGGGTTATTTTCGCTTTATCTAGATTTGCATTTTCTCTGGTTATACTATTTTTGATTGTTTGCGTGCCATTGTTATTGCTGAATATTTCATTGACATTGGATGTTGTGTAGTTATTAGCTGCATTATTTGGGGTAGCGCCTGCATTCCCAGCATTATCATTAGTATTATCTACTTCAACCTTTTCGGACTTACTACAATTATTATAGTCATAATTTGTTCTGAGTTTTTTCCTTTTGTCCTCATTTTTTCTTATGTAGGAATTTTTAAGGTTAGTATTTCCATTATTGTTCAAAATTTCTTCTTTCTGATTTATATCAAAGCTTAGGAAAAAATCGTATAACTGACCTACTTTATATCCCTTCAACTTTAGCTCATTAATATCTTTCAACATATTTAAATTGCTATTACTAATCTCCATTATTAGTAATCTTTTAATTAGTAGGAAAAATAAAATGGGTAGTTTCATATTTTTGCAAAATTCAACTTCCTTTTCGTTTAATAAATCAAGTTCTACGAATGTATTTATGTTTAATTTTTTACTATATTCGATTTCTTCTTCATCTTTCTGTTTAATCTTACACTCCTTTTTATTAGATTTCAAAGATTTTGCACCAACTTTTTCCAAGTTGTCCTGCAATTGCTGTTGTTGTTGCTGCTGTTGCTGTTGCTGTTTTACGGTTTCTTTAGCTCTTCTGCTTTTTTCAACTTCATATTCTTGCACCTGTTCGATGTTCTGTAAACCCAAGGTTTTCCATTCCTGCAATTTTGTTAATCTTTGGCGAAGTTTTTGTTCTTCTAACAATAATTGAATAAAATACTCATGGTGTTGTGGTGAGTGAAATCTTGACAGGGGTTTTAATGCAGTGTATAATTCTTTTTCTTCTTTCGTTCTCTTTTTATCTCTTTGCATTTGATATTTCGTGTCTAACAATCCTCTTTCTATAACCGTTCGTTTTCTATATATTCTTTCATCCAATTTGGAGTTGTAGATTTCTAATACTTGCAATTTTAGTTCTTTTTGTTGTGGTAAATCTGATTCCTTAAATTCCATATCGGCTAGTAGCAATTCTGCATCATTATCATATTCAATATCAAAATCTCCTCTCAATGGCCAATAACCAATAATTTGCGTTCTATTATTTTTCTTCGATTTTGGTTGTACATAATCATCATTTTCGTTCATATCTTTTTCTACCAAATGTTCAATATCATATGGGCTTCCATCCGGTTTAATTAATAATCTTTTATTGTCAGGCAATGGTGCACAATTAGATTTCAAATAATAATTATAATAATGCTTTTCACATTCTCTATCTGTTTTTGTAATTTTTGCTGCTGAATTTACTAAATCTGCTACTTGCTCCCAGTTCCCAAATCCATATTTACTTATTCCATCAAGTAATAGTAACTCTTCTTCTGCACTCCAATTCAATTTATATAACGGGAAATCATATTTGGGGATAGGTATATAATTGTGATAATTGTAATGTTCACATTTTTCTGATTTCATTTCTTTTCCACTACTAAAACAATTTACACATAAATCAAAATCAATACATTCAGCACATCTTATTCTAATTGCATGTGTTATATCTTTATTACAAATATCACAATGGTAATTACTATCAAATATATCTTCTTCTATGGCTCCTTCTAATGATATATTGTTATTGTTGCATATTTCCATTGCATGACCTTTAATAATTGATCTATTCATTCTTTGCATATCATTCATATTCTCCAATAATTCAAAATTGTTATTTCCTGCAAACATATTCTCTTTAAGTATGTGTGGTGGGTACGATTGCGCAATGTTCTGTCTGAATGGTAAATTAGTATGTTGTGGTAAGTTTGTTCCATTTTGTGCATGCATCTGCATTTGTTGTTGCTGATGCAGGTAATTCATATTCTGTTGCATCTGCGATATGCCTTGCTTCTGCACATGCATGTGCAATGGTGGCATATTCTGCTGTGCGTGTTGCAGCATATGTTGTGGTTTCTGTTGCTGATGTTGCATATACATCTGCTGTGGTGTCAACTGGTACTGCTGAAGCATGTACTGATGCTGCATGTAAGGATTCTGCATACACTCATTTGCATTTTGATGGTGTACAATATTCTGAGGGGCTGATGATGTTCTCTGAAAAAATGGAGGCTGCTGTTGGTACATCTGTGCAGGATTATGATGAATGAATGGAGGCATGTTTTGCTGATTTAAAGGTGCCTTTGAAAATGATACATGGCTGGGCTGTCTATTAATGGAACCAGATATGTTAGTCGTGCTCATGGTTTTCGATGTAGGAACCATTTGCTGCTGAACCCCCTGCTGATGTTGAACCCCCTGCTGATGTTGAACCCCCTGCTGATGTTGAACCCCCTGTTGATGTTGAACCCCCTGTTGATGTTGAACCCCTTGCTTATGTTGAAGTAGTTGTGGTATCACCTTCTGAGGATTGGATGATGCTGGTAAGGGTTGTGAGTTTGACTGATTGGACGAAATCGATGGTTGTAGTAATAACTGCTGGGAATTTTGCTTACTAGATAAAAGGTGTGACATATTCTGTTGTGGGCCCTGCAATAAGCTATGCTGCATGCTTTGTTTATTCGCTATATTGTGATTCAAATTGTTACTTGGATTCTGCATGTTATGTTGATATTGTAAATTTTGTGTTCCGACTTGATTTTGCTGCGAAAGGTTATTTCCTCCACTGTTGCTAGAATTGTTGTTATTACTACTATTTGAACTACCCATATGTTGTGATGAGCTACTATTTTTGTATGGAAATTTCAACGACATAGAACTCACATGACTGGACGGATTTGTTATGGAAGATATATTTGATGCATTCCCACTTCTTCGTAAACTACTTGATGAATCCATTTGGTTCATTACATGTCTTGGCATTTTTTGAGAAATGGAATTACTTCTCTGATCACCTGAGTTCATAGATAACATATGGGGCATTTTTAATATAGAAACATTTGACTGCTTTTGCATAGCGCCTCGCTGGTTTGGAAATTTTCCTAAATTATTTTGTTGCATCATATTATATGGGTGTAGATTCTGTTGATAGAATAAGTGCTGTAAATGCATCTGTTGCTGAATTTGAAATTGCTGATGCAATTGATTCGGCAGCATATTATTCAGCGGCATGTTGTTATTGCTACTACTAGTGCTGCTACTACTATGCTGTTGTGAATTCACCATTTTGTTATCTCCTACACTTTGTGTCGAAGGCATGTACTGATTGAGCTTGTGCTTTTGCAATCCTCCTGATTGCTTCATGTTTTGCATGTTATCTAATGCTTCAACACCTACGCCACTACTCATGCTACTTTGTGATCCATGTGGTGGAGGTATATTCCCTGCCACACCAGTTGCTACACCTGTTGCCATACCAGATGTCAGACTAGGTGCCACACCTGTTGCTACACCAGATGTTGCTCCTGGGGATCCACCACCCATAAACATATTTGTGAAATTCATCATGTGATTCACCGATACATTTCCCCCCATTCTACTATTATTTACTGCAGCCGTCGATGGAGGAACCATGTTGCTATTGACATTTCCTCTAGCATTATGATTATTCATGTAATTCATAAAATTTATATTAGAATTATTCACCTCTGCACCTGTCCACCCTTTGTTCATTAGAGTGTTCGCAGGATTTCTATGTATTCCAATTGATTTATTATTTTCTCCAAGCGCAAAAGGGTTCTCATTTTTCCCTGCATTGTTAAGGTTTTTACTACTACAATTGTTATCATTCTTGTATACATTTTCCATATTCCCTATAATATTATCAGTGTATTTTCCTTTCATTATGTTGTTTGGGTTATCCCTGTCATGGTTGTTATACATTTGGTTCGTATTATCCAATCTCATTTCAGGCATATTCATTGATGCATCATTGCTACTATTCCCATAAACCTGATTATTTATATTCTTGCCTTTTCCTATATTGTTACTACTACTTTCGTTTTTATTTTTATTCATATAACCCTGTTCCTCATCCTCTTGATCTTTGTGTACATTTTTACTATGGTTATTACTGTTGTTATTACTGTTGTTATTACTGTTGTTGTTGTTATTATTATTATTATTGTTGTTGTTGTTATTATTATTATTACTATTATTACTATTATTATTATTATTACTATTGTTATTATTACTATTATTACTATTATTATTATTACTATTATTACTATTATTATTATTACTATTATTATTATTGTTGTCATTTTCCTCGTTTTTATCACCGCTTCCACCTGCACCACCACTGCTATACCCTGAACCTTTCATACCTCCATAATTACTCGCTCCACTGTTACTGTTGCTGTTGGGATTATTTCCTCTATAGTTGCTGTTTGAATATCCGCTTGAATAATTGCTATCATTGCTGTTTCCACCGCTATTACTGATGCAATAAGAGGTAAGGTCCTCAAACCATTTTGTCAACTTTCGATTGGCTGTTTTTCCTGAACGAGCAATAGGAAGAAAAGGATTTGCAGCCTTTTTAACACGAACACGTGCAGCATTGTTTAATTTTTTTTCTTCCATATTGAGGGATAAAAATACAATCATCATATTTTTAAAAACATTTTTTGCACATAAAATGTTATCTCTGCTGGGGTTGTTATAACTTGTCTTATCCGAACTTTGGTTATGTATCCCTATATTGTATCCACAATTGTATTCTTTTATGGGGGAAAATATGCACTTTCCTTTGGCCCCTGCACATGCCTTGTTCTTTTTACTGCAGTAATCATTCAAATCTCTTTCCTTATGTATAAAACAAAAATAACCTTTTTTTTCCTTTCTCGTCAATCTGAAGGTGTTTTCATTTGTACATTTCATTTTCCCAATAAGCTTTCCAAATAAGGAGGATATATCATAATTATTGCTAATTCTATTAGTTATGCACTTGCTTAAAAAAATCACACCATGTCTGTCATGTATTTTTCCTTCATTTGGTATACCTTTACTAAGATTACTACTAAGCGGAGTTAAAATGTATGATAAACATATATCCACAAGATTTTCAAAGTAATATTTTTCACAATCGAAATCATCACATTGTTTCATATATATATCTGCAATAAGTATATTAAACAAAAAATCAATTTTGTGCTTCATTTTGTAAAATGCAACAACTTTACACATAATAATGTCACACTTTTCCATTTCCCTATTGTTAATAAAATAAATTTTAAAAGGAAAGTACTTTGACTGGTAATTTATTTTTAAAAAAAAATCATCATATTTTACAAGGTAGCGAAAGGGAAAATAGTGTTTTGGTGTATCAGTGCATGCTTGCACTTTTTTCATAAGTATATTATTATCAGATGTTCTGACAAAAACGGATACGCTAAAAAGGATATACTTTAGCATAATATTTCTAGGAAAAAAACAATCCTTCTTCTCCAAGATAAAGAAATAATATATTAACATTACAATTTCATAATATAAAAAAAAGGCATCGCTTATTATTCTATTCTTTTTCTTCATGTTTTTGTAAAATTTTTTATATATATCTTCAAATGGAAAAGTTGTCTTTTTTATTAAGTCCTTCATATTGATAATACGTTGTTTCCAGATAATAAAATTAATGAGGTTTCTAAATGATTCTTTTTTTGTTATATCTCTCTGGATAAGCAAGTTCCTATTGTTGTTTTTTCTACAAGTCCTATAAATACTCCTGTAACATGTTACTTCATCCATTATGCATAATTCACCATTGTGTTTATCATAACCAAGTAAGCTATTCGTCAAGTGGTATATGTACATCTTCTTCCTTCCTTCTGAAAGAATTACGTTAAAATAAATGTTATTCATCATTTTTAATAACGAATAGATATGATCTACCAAATCGGATTTAATTATTTCATTTAAAATATAGTATACATCGTTCTTCTTATTATTAGATGACCAACTTTTCCTATCACATGGAACAGCGATAAGCTGATTCGAAGAATTTCCTTCATTTTCTATTATATTCCCCGAATGTTTCTTCTCATTTTGCATAATACTAGAAAAAGTTTCTTCTTCGTTTCCATGGTTACGAATTAACTTATTCTGAGTACATTCGCTTAAACTGTAAGTTCTCAAAGTTGCGTCCTTTTGACTTTCACGTGTATCCAATATCTTGCAAAGAGAACTACTGCTTCGAATCTGGTTACGGTTGATACTATAGATTCTAATTCGGTTCTTATTTCTGAGTCCAATCCTTGCAATACAACTTTTTAGCTTTACCCTTTTAATATTATATTTTTTTGCGGGATTCTTGTTTTTCCTTTCTATATAGCATTCTTCCTTCTTTACAAAATTCCCATCTTGTGAATCGTCATCTTTTCTACATTGTGCACGGCAAGAATAAATACTGTAATCCAAATGGCAACATAATTCTCCATGTTTCCATTTGATATCATAGCATTCCCCATTTTTTATACTTGCGTATTTACAACATGTGTGATGATTAGTTGAAGGAATTTTTTGTGAATTATACTCATTGTTCCCTTTATTTATATGTGCGTTATTACTAAACACTTTTTCACCATAGTGACAATTTTTTAATTCTCCTTTATTTACCCTTTTCACATGTTCTAATAATAATATCTCGATAATTACATTTTTCAGTAATTGCTGATTAAAATTTATTAACTTCGTTTTTTCATATTCTATAAAGGATTCATAAATTCCCCAATTAATTTCGTGTGTTGTTAATAATGTGCATGGAAAGGATTCATCATATTTTTGTGTAATATTCATCATATGGTGTTAAGTCGGAAAAAAAAGGGTAAGAAAAGGGAGGAGGGGTTGGGGAAAATATGGTTTAACCAAGGTGCAATAAAATTTCCACTTCGTTGCATATGCACATACATATATATGTAAATGTGTGCGTAAATCTGTATATAATTTTTGTGTTTGCTTATTTTTTCTCTTAATTTTTATTGTTTATATTATTCCATTGATACAATCATCTCTATTTTTCAGTATTTAGTTTTCTTGCAGCTGGTAAAGGTAAAATAAAAATTGCGTTCAATTTTGTGACGCTGTATTTTTTTTTTTTTTTTTCTTTGCTTTACGTTTTTTGCTGTGGAAATAATTTAACCCACTTGCATAATATGGCTCTTCGGTTCCGCCTTCTTAAGCCTTGCAATAAATCCCCAACAAATTGGAGACGTTTACAATTATTTGCAAATTTTTTTCCACGTTTTTCGATTTTTCCTATGTTTTCCGTATTTTTGCAAATAATTTTCAATAGCTTCTTAATTTTTTAAATGACGTGTTAAAGCAGTTAAACGAGAGGAAATTAAAATCAGTCACAATCAAATTGTTATAATTTTAAAAATATCCCTGAGTCAAAAAAAAAGGCGGTTACGTAATGTGCATATAAAAAAAAAAGGGCTTCAATTCATCATTGTTTGATAAATTCGCACCAAGTTGTTAAAACGTTTATCATAATATTTTTGCTACAAATATATATATACATATATGTATATATATATAAGTAACTGTTTTAATTCCTGTAATTTTTAGCATTTCCGTATTCCCACAGGCTGCTCACCATCAATGCTATATATGTATATATATCCTGCATATATATAAGAACATGAGTAAATGGTAAGAAAAAAATTGTAACAGTAACAATAGTTATTTAACTATCGTAATGTATGCATGTTTATACCAGCATAAACGTACATATATATATTACATGCATTATTTTACATATACAGTATATTGTATATATATGTATATGCGTAACACAATTAAAATTTTTTTTTTTTTTTTTTAATTCGCGATTTTCATTATTTCAGGTGAATTCATAACATGTCAACAGGTATGAGGTTAAATATATCTTTTTACATTTTTGTTTATTTATTTTTTTATTTTATTTATTTTTTCTTTTTATGTAAAGAAAGAAAAGCAATAATTTTGTTCAAAAGGGGAAAAAAGGTAAGGGTTCTCTTTATTAAAAATAAAATTGTTTTTTTTTTCAAAATAGTGCATGGATAAATTGAGGGGGGGTATGAGGGGAAAGGTAATAAAGGTAATGCCAAAAAAAAAAAAAAAAAAAAACATTCAATTTTTGCGGTGTATATATATATATATATATATGTGTATGTATATATATATACATATTCAAAATGTTAAGAAAACATAACCTTATACATCATAAATCCCTACTAATGATATATATTCTAATACTTGTATATATTTTATTCACCTCAAAACAAATGTATGAAGAGATATGAAATCGCGCGATAGGAATTAAAAAGTGAAAAAAAAGGAAGAAAATTTTCCTAATTTAAATACACTTGAAAAATGTTACATTTAAAAAATTCGTGATTGAAAATAATTTAAAATTTTGTGCTACGAACTCCTACGCAATTAAAAAGTCAAAAATGGAAAAAAAAAAAAAAAAATTTACAATTATCTAAACAAGTTTATCGTATATAGTAAATAGGAAATTGAAAAGGTCATCATTCATGGTATTATAATATGTTATACAATATATGTATATTCAAAAGGTTTATACTTTTTTACATATTTTGTATGTATGCTCTAGTTGATGAAAACAGTTATGAACGTTTACACCTTTGCGAATATAGCACATATATATATACACGCTCCTGATAAGTCAACACATGTATGTATATATATATATATATATATATATATATATATATATATATATATATATGCAATTATTATTTTCAATACACAAAAAGAGATTTATGAAGCCAAATAATCTTTTTGAAACAAAATAGAATTTCTCATATTTTAAAAATTATACAAATATTTATTAATTACAAAGATGTAATTTTTTTTCATTTGAATTGCGTAAAATGGGGAATTGTAAAGGATGAAAAGGCAACGAGAATGTTGATGGGTACAGGGTAAAAAACTTACCAATTAGATATATATATTCTTTTTATAACTCAATATATCTGTATATATTTATGTATACACATATATGCAAATAATATTTGTTCTTCGTACACGTACACATGTATGAATATACAAATAATACCCCTTTTGTCAATTCGAAAGATATACAAAAAAAAAAAAAAAAATATTATTTAAAATAGCTTGCGAAAAAACGACCTTTTGTCATGAATATTCAGCAAAACAATAAACCTACAAAAACATTGCTTCCATTATCGAAATTTAAGTGTTCTTGTGGCATGCAAATGTATAGGGTAGGTGGAATAATATCTGTTTGAAGCAGAAATAGTCGTATGCACAAATTTATATATATAAATATGTTATTATGGTACAATATATATGTGGGGTAAAAACATAAAACAAAATGTCAGTTCCCATTTGAAAAGACTAGGACGAGATATGTATATAAAAAAACGAAACTTCATAAAATCGCACATGTAGATAGATATTAACAAATTTGTCGTACACGTGTAAAGTTTCCACGCACAAAACTAAGAGCTATGTAAAATGCTATTATTGCAATTTTGTTCGTTATCGAATAAGCCTACGTATCTAAAAAGATGTAGGTCCTGTACGTTTATATCTTACATATCCATGTAAATGCAATTGAAAGGAAAATTAGTAAAACTATGCAAAAATTAAGCATATTCAAAAATTAAAATTAGTGTGGTATGATTTAAAGAAATTACAAAAAAAAATATATATATATATATATCGTAATATATATATGTTTATAATTAATTGAAAATTAATTATAATAGATCATTTTTACAATATAACAAAAAAAAAGGAGAAAAAAAAAAAAAAAAAATTGAAATATCAATTAAAGTTTAAAAAATTTATCCCAAATGTATAGCTCATGAAATGTGAATCTAATGGGACTTTCTCAAAAAAATTACATGTGTGCAAAAGGAAAAAAAAAAAAAATGGAAATTATGAACAGCATTCAAATAGATACATTTTACAGTTAGCGAAATAAAAAGACATATAAATGAGCGAAATAATTAAAAATTATTTTTGTTCCATTATAACATATTGCATTTTTTACTAGTATGAATAGAAACGTAATCAAAAGGAAAGAAAAAAACAAAGTAACGCCAAAATAGTCTTCATTTTTTCACATTTGGTATCGATAATGAATACCCAATCAAATATTCGTGAATAACGAAGGTAAATTTCCCCTATAAAGTGCTTATTTTCACGTGCACACATTATAGCTCACCTTATAACAACAAAGAGTTCAATTGGGGTAAATAAGTACATCAAACAAGATTAAACAAACAATTGTGAGAAATGATATTAGACAAATTTGTTCCATTATTCTTGTCTTTTTACCATGTTCGAATAATAATACGTGAATTAGTCATACAATTAACAAAAAGGGTTTAAATTTGCACGGAGGAAACAAAAAATATAATAAAATTTCGTAAGCACTCTATTAACATTGAGGGCATTATTTATACTTATCTCGCTTTGGACATACATATGCTCTTTCTCATGTGGTGCATTATGGAGAAAATATATGTATAGTAATTTCATATTACATATATGAAAAATTACACATTTGTTCTCTCATAATGACAGGGTAAAAAAATGATAAAAAAAAAAAAAAAAAAAAAACACATTACAATACATATTCATAAATTGTTCCATTAAAATAGCCATGTTGTTACGAAAAAAATGATAGGTAATTGTCTATGCATTATAAAAATTCTACATTATACTGTAAATATTTCTTTACAACATAATCGTAACGAGTAAAATTTCAAATGATATATGTATACATGTCAAGTCATTGTGCGTCTATGTGAAAAAGAAAATCTCCTATATACATATATTCCATTGATACCATCATATATGAGAATGTGTAATACATATGCATACGTATATGTATATATATATATATATATATACATACGAGCTCAGGCTTATGCTTATATATCTACACACAACAGTAGTCGTAAAAGGAAAGATAAATGTGTGTATAATTATACTCATAAATATGCATATGTACAAGAGGATACAAAAACTACAATAAAATAGCTTATATGAATATGGAGGAAATGACATTTACAAAATGTGCAAGAAAAACACTATCTTTTCATGTATAAAATAATTTCAATTAAATATTTATACTCTCATGTTATAACTATATGGGGAAAAAAAACTATTTTTGTAGTTATTCTCATATAAGGAAAATACAATTGACAAAAAAAAAAAAAAAAAAAAAGGAAAAATCCACAAACATGTATAGATTAATCTTTATATAAAACTAGGTCATAAACTTATAAAAACACTAATAACTTCTATTTCTATATTGCTTTTATAGTTTCTTTTGGTCATCTGAAACTTAAACATAGATTGGGCTTATTAAAAATAAAATAAAATAACAATACAATAATAGCAACGCATACGGCAAAAAAAAAAATTAAAAAAAAAAAAAATAAAATAAAATAAAATAAAGAGCGTATTTATATATATATATTAAAGCATGAATATGTTTATGTACTCAAAATAAAACGTCGTGTCAAAAAAAGAAAAAATAAATAAACAATGCAAAACGTAGGAACATAATTTTTACACGATCATTTTTTCCTATATTTTTTACATTTCATAAGGATAATATAAAATGAGAATCAACAATAGCGTAACGACCTTAGCATTAATGTAGACTGTGTATAATGGTACAATCGGCAGATAAAAGAAGTAAATGCATCAATACAAAATCCAATGTATGTTTTTATGTATTCATAGAATAAGCCTTCCATCAAGCGTTGGATTATCATTCAAAAACGTATACACATGTGTGGGAAATGAAAAATAAAAGATCATGACCCTAGTGGTGCTCTTTGAAATGAATATAAACAAAGTGAAAACGTGTTCCTCTTCCAACTTTTTTTTTTTTTTTTTTTTTTTAAAAAGTACAATAAAAGACCACCATGGATTCAAGGCAAAATCCATTAAGAAGTATAAAATATGATTATAAAAAATGTATATATAATGTACGTACGTATGTATGTATATATAAAACAAATTTAAGCAATGCATGATCATCCATAATGTACTTTAAACACCTCCTAAATGAGAAGTGTGTAACAAAATATGACTATACACAAAAAAACAAATGAGTGCATAAAAATTCTTTTTATTTTGGTAATCACTTGCTGCAACTGAGGGCACGTGTATAGTATCATCTACTACATAATCCCAAATGGTGATTTGCGAAAAAATTATGATTTATAACTTCCCCTTACTGACATATAACAAAATTTTAAAGGGGCATACATAACCATGTGCTGCGTTTTTTTTGAAGAATACAATTTTATGTGCTTACTTTGCAGTAGTTTTTTTTATTTGAATACTTTTCTTTTTTAACTTCATGTGTTCTATTAAGATTATCTTCTTCCATTTTAATATACTAAAGTATGAAGCTCCAAAAAATAAAATTAAATAAATAAAATAAGCGCAGAAGTCTACAGATGAAGTAAATGTATGTTCACGTAAAGCACGAATTCTCGTAAAATAGATCAGTTCATTAAAGGCAAAATTTATAATGAGGTGTATTTGCCAATGGGGTTCAATCTATAGGGGGGGGGGGTGAAAAAAAAAAAAAAAAAAAAAAAAAATTGATGCTTAAAATAGAAAGTCTACTTGTTTCCCTTTTGTAATTTAAAGAGAATATTCTATTATTGTAATGGACAACTAGGGGAACTCAAAAAAAAAAAAAGTAAATAATAAAAATAAAATAAATAAATAAATAAATAAAATAAAAAGACAGTAAGTGTACAAAATGACTGAATGCCGTAAGAATTATTTTCACCGTAACACTTGTACAACACCTGAGTTTCATAATTGAATGTGCATACAAGAAAAATGGGCACATATAGATACTCTCTTTATTTTGCACCATTCGGTAGTTTTTTTTTTTTTTTTTTTTTTTTTTTTTTTTCAAACACCACCATGCATATGGCATTGTGTGCGTTTTGCTACCACACCATTTTCTTTTTTAGGTTACTACTTTGTGCATATAGTTATATGTACAAAATTATTTCCCTATGAAAATAAATGATATTTGCTCTTTTTTTGACAGAGGTGTGAAAAGAATAATGAAAACTGAACACTTCATGCTTTCATGGCAAAAAAAAAGGAAAAAGAAATAATAAAAAAAAAAAAAAAAAAAAAAATGCAACTTGAAGAGTAGAAATTTCGTTTCACTTTATAATATATCACCTTTTTACCAAACATATAATGAACATTTTACACATATACCATTTCTTAGTGTAAATGGCAAAACGTACAGGTAAATATGTACATACGTAAATAATTATACACACAACAACAAAAAAAAAAAAATAATAATAATAAATATATTGTTCTAATCTTTTTACTTGCAAAAATGTAAATTCATAACTATGGGCATATAAATTATATTCTATAAAATGCTCATAATGAATTTTGTAAATTTCCTTTTTAATATGAAACCGTCTTTTTGGAAAACGTCCCAGGATCGGGGTGAATAAAATCGAATTAATGCTTAGCAGTTTGAACCAAAATAAATAAAAAATAAAAAAAAAAGGTGAAGAGGTGTTGCAAATCATTTAATTTGGTAATTTACAAGAATGTAGATAATTCAAAAGCCATTTAGTATTTTTTGGTGATGCCCATTTTAGCATAGTTACGTTTATTCTCAGTTCCCCTCCGCACCCCTCCAAAAAAAAAAAAAAAAAAAGGATCCCAATTTGACCCCAAAGTTCTTTTTATTCCTACTTAACAGAGTTACGAAACACATAACGGATGATTTAATATATGTGAATAAAAGAAGAAAATGTGATTAGAAAATCTAGGAAACGTGAAAAAAAAATGTGAACATGTAAAAATACATACACCTTAATATGTATATATGGAACGAAGCTATTGTGGTGCCCATGTTTTTTACTTGCGTGCAAATACCTCTTCTTCTTCACAGCCAAGTTGACACATTATTATTTTGTTTACATTTTTTTTTTTTTTTCCACAATATTGCAAAGATGACGTTATTTTGGAACAGCTTCATTTTATGACATCATCCTATTATATAAAAAGTGTTCATATATGCACAACGATTGTATGAACGATTGTATTAACGAATAAATGAACGCATGTATGAACGCTTGTATGAACGAATAAATGAACGCATGTATGAACGCTTGTATGAACGAATAAATGAACGCATGTATGAACGCTTGTATGAACGAATGTATATATATTTTTTTTTTTTTCATACATTTAAGTGCAACACGTTTATATATACGTAAACATAGTTATGAACATTCTTCCCTGAAATAACAACGTTCCCAATTTTACCGCCTCAAATGTACGCACAAAATAAAAGATTTATATTTGAAGGCTTAGGAATATGGGGTATCTCGTTTTTAACGACATACGGATTATATTTGAATAACGTGCCCATAATTGCATATGTAGATGACCCATAAAACAAAACGTGAATTTGACAGTTTTACATAAGCATAAATACCCACGCATATGTTCTGTTAACATTAACAATAATTGAAACGCTTCATTTTTTTTATCGTTTATATATATAGATTACTCTAGTACAGTATTACTGGTAAAGGCAAAAACACACATTCGATGGTTGTAGCTGTATCTCATTTATTCGCGAAATTTTTTTCCTTTTTTTTTTTTTTTTTTTTTTTTATCATCCATTTTGACGCACACCACCCGTACGACATTTTTTTTTTACGTGCATTTTGCCAGAATAAGTTAATTAGGATAACAAGGAACTGTCACAATGAGTAATCCACAGAATTTCGATATATATAATTTGAGAAGAATAGGAAAAGTAGGAGTAAGCGTAGGTGCAATTTTGGGATTAACATCTTTCAGTAGTTGGTTATTTAATAACAGCTTATATAATGTAGAAGCTGGGAAAAGAGCAATAAAATATAATAGACTTTTTGGATTGTCAAATAAAATATATGGTGAAGGTACTCATTTTTTAATACCCTATTTTGAAAGGTGCATAATTTATGATGTAAGAACTAAGCCAAGAGTTTTAATGTCATTAACAGGATCTAGAGATTTACAAATGGTTAATATAACTTGTCGTGTTTTGTCCAGACCTAATGAAAACAAATTAGTAGAGATATATAGAACTTTAGGAAAAGAATATGATGAGAAGGTGTTACCATCTATTATAAATGAAGTATTAAAAAGTGTGGTTGCACAATATAATGCTTCTCAATTAATTACACAAAGAGAAGTTGTAAGCAAATCTGTCCAAGAACAATTAGTTCAAAGGGCAAAGGACTTTAACATTCTTCTTGATGATGCATCAATAACACATTTAAGTTTCAGTAATGAATATGAAAAAGCTGTTGAAGCTAAACAAGTAGCACAACAGGAAGCTGAAAGGAGTAAATATATCGTTTTAAAAGCTGAACAAGAAAAAAAATCAACAATTATTAAGGCACAAGGAGAAGCTGAAGTAGCCAAATTAATAGGGTTAGCTGTAAAGGATAATCCAGCTTTTATGGAATTAAAAAAAATAGAACTCTCAAAGGAAGTTTCGAATATAATCTCAAAATGTCAAAATAAGGTTATGTTGTCCACAGATTCACTTCTTATCAATTTTGCCAAATGAGATGTTTCCCTAAGGAATGTATAGAAGCGGAACATGGAAAGGTTTTTTTTTGTGTGTGCATCTGTGCCATAAGTTTTTTTTTTTTTTTTATTTTTGTATAGGTCTGAAATAAATAAATTCTCTCTTCGACATTAGGATACGTCCCTTTATCTAATTCCACGAATACTTAAATTTTTATCTGTTCAAATATGTGCACATTTATCTGTCCACGTACCTGCACACATACCTAATCGTTAATTTTTTCTAGGTATAAACTCTGCACACGAGGCAGTTTACATAACTTGTGCATTCACACAAGGATCATAGTTTTGATAATATATATCATCATGTGTTCAACCCCTGAGTTTAGTCATTTCATATTTTTTGCTATTTATGTTTTAACCCATAATTGAGATGGGATTCGCGAAATTTTGTGCAAAATCGTCCAGTGCATGCAAATAAATGTAAACTTGCTCAACCATTTTTTAATTTGTAATTTTTTCAATTAATTGAATTTTAACGTTTTCTTTAAAATTTACTTTTTCTCCCCGTCACAGGGACACAATTTTCTCATTTTATTTTATTTCACTTTATATTTTATTTGTTTTTGCTCCTTATCGACCTGTCTCCATCTTTATTCCTTTTCCTCTTCGCAAAACAACAACTCCTTATTTATTTCCTCCTGTCGATATGTTGAATGTTCATAGTAAAAAAAAAAAAAATAAAAAAAAATACATAAGTCATAAGTATACATTTCCTAGGAAATACAAAAAGTATATGGATTCTTTACCCCACTTGGCTCAAGTATAAACATAGAATTCCTGCATGCAAGTGTATACATTTTTTCCCCATTCGCACCCTCACCCCTTCCTCCCTCCATATTTTTCTTCCTTACATCTAGTTCAATTAAGTCATCGGGGTAGTTAAAAAAATAGCTGTAATATTTGCATGATCTGAAAAGAAAAAGAAAATTTTATTTAAAAGTTCCCATATTGTGATGTTCTACTCATATGTGTATGCTTAGTAGGTGTGAACAAAATCTGTTATTTTGTTATGTGGACAGAAGAGGGTGTAATAGTAGGAAATTGAAGGATTTTACTCATTTCCCTCAATCGCATCAACCCGCTTTTATCCCTTTAATTAGTGCATACAAAGGGATGTAATCATTAAAACTGGGATAATTTAAAAACACGATGTATTTTATTATTTAATTTTTTTTATTTTTTTTTTTTTTATGGAAAACGATTCAGATTTCTAATTTCTCTCTAAGCTTTACAAAAAAAAAAAAAAAGGGGAAAAAAAATTAGAACCCATTATAGATTTACCTTATTTGATACGTTTTCGAGCACCATTTATGTATGTGTGAGGCATAATGAATTTTCCTATTTTTATAGAACTCGAAATTTCTATTGTCTTTTATTTGCTCCTTTGAATAGTTTCCCGCTTTTGATTCCGTATCTATTTCTGCTACGAATCCTTGTAACTCCTTTTTGCTTAGTTTACATATTTCCTTAATGTCAATAATTTTCTTTTTCTGATTTGATTCTAGCAGTGTTTCAATGAAATCGATTATTTTGAGATGGTCTGCATGGTGCCCAAGGGGGAGAAGGTCGCCAAGTTAATGCGAAAAATTGTATGAACAAACAGCATGCACACGGATCTCAACAAGCACCACGCACACGTACAGAGGGACCTCTTGTAGATGCGCACATTGATGAATCTACAGCTTCCCCTCAATTTGTCTCCACAGGAAAGGTATTTCTGTACAACTTTTTCCCTTACCTTCGTTTTTTTCATCCAGAACCTTGAATAATTTCGTTAAGGTCCTTTCGACTAATTCAAGCACCGGTATATTCGTCTGCTATAATTTTGTTAATGTTCATGTGTGTATGCAAAGTGAATTCTTATTGATATGCATGTGATACATGCAGTTCATAGATATGGGTGTAGTGGTACAAGTAAAATATGATGTAGCAAAGTTGTGAAAATGGAGTGTTCCTTTTTCCCATAGAGATGATAAATAGTAGCTGTGGATGTGTTCCACTGTTACCTTGTCGAAACTCTAGTGATATTTAATAAAGGTCATATTTCTTACGATTCATTTTTTCTATATTCAGTTATTCCAGTTTTTTATCTAACCATTTCACCTTTATGGACCGTATGGGAAACATTTTGAAATTCTTCCTTCTTCTGCTTCTCATCGGTAATCTTGTTGTATATCATTTGCATCGTTTCTAATTTGATGCTGTTAATAATGATGGAGATAGAAACTTTTAAAAATAATAAGACGTCTAATTCTAAATTTTCGTCAAAATTAAGGGAAGACAAAATAATGTGGATGATATTTTTGTTTAGATATAATTTATCACATGAATCTAAAACGTTTTTAGAATCAAATATATGTATCTTTTTTTTATTTTTCAGATTATTTTTTATTAGCTGTTCGCACAAATATCTTTGTAACAATTTCTTGTCCCTTTCAAAAATGCTGTTTCTGATGCCTTCGAATCTGAGCAAGTGGGGGAAGTGAAAGAAGTGGAAGAAGTGAAAGAAGTGGAAGAAGTGAAAGACGTGGAAGAAGTGAAAGACGTGGAAGAAGTGAAAGACGTGGAAGAAGTGAAAGACGTGGAAGAAGTGAAAGACGTGGAAGAAGTGAAAGACGTGGTGGAATGTATGTGTACAGATAAGTATAAGTATGCACACTTAGAAAACATGAGAAAAGGTGTGATAATAACCATGTACACGTAATTTAAAAGTATTGCATGGAATGTAGCAAGTTGGGGGTAATAACATGTGAAAAGAAGAAAAAAAAAAAAAAATACAGTATAGATAGAGTCACATTTTATTTAATCTTATTTTATTTATTTATTTATTTTTTTTTTTTTTTTTTGTTCTATTCTGTTCTGTTTTGTCTCTTTTTTTTTTTGTTGTATCGCTTTCCAAAGGATCAGCTCCGTCAGCGCACCCTACCTCAAACGGAGGATGATTTCCCTAATGTCCCTGTAGTTTGCATAATTATCATCATTGTAGCAGAAAATATGCAATAACAATTTATACTCCTGTGTGGATATTATGTGATTATTTTTTTGCAGCACTTTTTTTAAATGAGTACGATGTATGTATCCACTATCTGATAAATCATACTTCTTAAATTGGTGTAAAAAGGTCTCATACATAAAATTTAATTCATTTTCATAACATGCGTATATTAACTGTTTATACAGTAACAAATTGTCCAAAGTAATAATCTTAAAATGTTCTCTATTTTTTTTCAATTCATATAAATATTGGGGTATATTATTTATGTAATTATTGTAGTATATATGCCCATTGTCTTCTTCATCAGCATTTGAAACATATAGTAAAAAATCGTAATAATTATCAGTGTATATATATTGACAATATTCATTGTCTATATCAAAAAGGAAGTATTCAGAATTAATAGGAACATTTTCCAGTTCAAAAAATATATTACATCCATTAAAATTGTTATTCTGATATATATTAATATCTTTAATTAAATATACTTCTTTATTATTAATATTGAAAAGGTTCAATATACACTTCTTATCATTTTTGTTCATTCCTTTTTTGTTATTTTTTGGTATATTCGATATATCTAAATTTTCGTCTTCCCAGCTGTCGTCCGTGTTGGAACACAACTCTTCACTTGACTCGCAAAAAAGGTAATTATCTGGGGTGCTTGGAATTGACAAAATATTTTCCCCTTGCATTTGTTTTTTTTCCTCACTTGATTCTCCATCTTTTTCTTCCTTTTGTTCGTTCCTCTTCTGATTATTCACATGACGATAACTAATACACATTTTGTAATTCACCATTTTTAGTATTTCTATGTAATGGTCATATTTCAGTTTTCCTAAAAAAAATGTGCATTGAATTAGGGGCGAATGGACATATGAAATGGTTTATTCGATTCATCATGTAACCCATTTGGTTATTCTTCCTCCATCCACTATCCTCTGTTTTTTTTTTTTTTTTTTTTTTTTTTTTTTTTTTTTTTTTTTCTTCCATTTGCTCTTACCTTTCCTTTTAATATCCACATTCGTAAAGTAAAAGTACAAGTTAGACTTCAGAAATGAGAGAACTTCATTTAATTTTTCATTCTCCACATTTTTTGTACTTGTTCTTTCTAATTCATTATTCCCATGATCTGTGTTCAAATCTTTTTGCGAATTTATTTTGTCTAATTCATAGGTTTCATCAAAGAAAGTCTTTTTATTGTGCAATATATTTTCTGTTTTTAAAAATGTTTTTTTTTTTTCTCTAAATTCTTTTTCTTCTTCCTTGCTTCTTCGAGCCTCTTCTCTTTCATCTTTAATTTTTTGCAAAATTATTTCGATGTTTTTCTCATCAGCTGGTTTAACAAATCTCGTCCTCATAAATCTGCATCCGGGACGCAGAAATAAAGGAAAATATAATACCAAGTGGAGAAAAATAAAATAAGAAAAAAAAAAAAAAAAATACAGCTCTTATACTACTACATAGGAGTATTATAAATAAATATGTTCTTTCTTTTTTAATAACTCTGATGATAGATCAATATTGTTCCTCAGCTTTTCTTTATCCTTGATAAGTCTAACAGTGGAAAAAAGGAACATTTTTTTTATTTTTTTTTTTTGGGTGAGTACAAGATAAGTGATAATTTGAGAATAAAAATAAAATAAATTTTAATTTGTAGCGAAGGTCGGTTAAAATTTCCATATTATATTTTAGGATAATATTTTTATAAAGTTTTGGGATAAGTTATTTATTTATTTCTCCCTTCACACTCTTAATACGTCTTCTAATTTTAATGAATAATTTTTTTTCATGGAAGAATATTTTCTCCACTTTTTTTTTCTTTATATTTTACTTATCAATCCAGGCTTCGTAATTTAGGCACATGTCTACAGTGCGTACTAAATTTTCATTTTCAAATTTGAAAGAAACAAAATATTTGTCACAAATATTAGATGTATAATCACAGTGATCTATCCCCACTGAGCATATTTCAGTTAAGGTAAATATCGCACTGATTGTACATTTCGATATTGATTCATTTTCACTTTGGTTATAAAAGGTGACTTTGTAGCTGCAGTGTGTTCACGTAGAGTGTATAAGGTTGAAAAAAAAAGAAAAAAAAAAAAAAAAGTAAAAATAATAATACATAAAAAATAATAAAATAAAAGTAATACTAATTATGATAACAGTGATAACAATAATAATATATATATAAAAAAAAAAAAATAAATAAAAATAAAAAACTAAATAAGTAATGTATCCCTAACAAATGTGTAATGTCGTGTCTCCTGTTCACTACATTTTGGTAGAATAAAAATGAGCTCGCGAACAAATCGATCCTTACTAATGTTCCGCCTTATCTTCATCCTTCCCCTTGACCAGTATCCGGTAAGCATACCTGTTTACAAAATTGAGTGTATGTTTTGATACACAGGAAATGGGGCTTGATTTTTGAGTAGTACACATGTAGGTGTACACTTGCATCTGCACTTTTCACCCTTCACTTCTTTTTCTCCCTATTTTTATTACTTGCATGTCCACTGTTTTATTATTCCCACTAGGAGCTCAATTTTTTCATCCACCCCTGAATTTCCGTTTTTTTTCAGTGAAACCATTTCAAACAAAAAGGCTATAGATCGTTGTCTTCTCTTTCAGTGAAAGAACTCTTCATAAATGTGGTAATTTGTTGGCACTTGCACTTTTTGTAATATAGTTCAGTTTTAAGATTACAAAAAAATTCTTGATTTTTTATATAAGCCAGATTAGTGAATTAATTTTGCAGACAAAAGACCACGGTTGAGGTTTTTTTTTTTTTTTTTTCGCACAATTTGGTGACATAACATGAAGGCATAACTTGGAGATACAATTTATTTTTTTCCGTCTTATGAATTCCATCTTTTACCTAATAACAGCGCCTACATAACACTTCATTTAAGGAGGGGGAGTATATTCCCCTTTCTAATAGGACACAAATGTCAAGGTCATTTTTGATTAAAACATGAGATACAATTTTTTTGTTAATACATACAGAAGAAAAAATATATATATGAAGTGCACAATGTGTGTGTGTGTGCAAATTTTGAACACAAATATATTACTAAAAATGGTGTAAAAGAAAAATTTTTAACAGTATGCACTTAAAACAATTGGTTAGGATGTGCGTTTGCGAGATATGTGACATGTCTCCTTTTGTCGAAAAATCCTCATCGAAAAAAAATTTCCACGATAGGTGTCAGGAGAAGAAGGGATAATTTTAAACGGTAAAATTGGGAAAATGAAAAAGAAAAAAAAAAAAAAAATTCTTTTTTTTATTCATAATGAGTTGAATATGTTTATTTGAAAACAGGTGAACAAAGTTTGTGCGAATTCATAAGACAAAAAAAAGTAAAACGGGGAAGCAAAAATGGGGAAGCAAAAATGGGGAAGCAAAAATGGGGAGGCAAAAATGGGGAGGCAAAAATGGGGAAGCTAAAGCCACAATGCTGAAATCACAAAACTAAACAAACAGTGTCATTCAGAGACCAGCATGCAGAGGGAAAAAATTAATATTTAAAAAATGGTAACTCTACAACAGAAAAAAAAAAAAAAAAAAAAAAGTTTCATAGATAAGCAAGGTTATGTAAGCATATATACTGATATGCCCCCATGCACATCCTAAATGGAGTCCAATTATTTGCAAGAAATATACGGAAAAAACAAAAAAGGACAAGCAGAAAATAGGAAAAAAAGGGGAAAAAAAAAAAAAAAAAAAAAAAAACGGAGGCTATATTATACACTTTTACAAATATTTTTATTCCATTGTAACAAAAATTTATTAGTATGAAATATTTTTACCTAATGGGAAAAGTATCACCGATTGATAAAATCATAGAAAGTTCATCTTCCATAAGGGTACTTTCTGTTCATTGTGTTTATGAACATATGACTAAATAATTTTGCACTAAATGAGCTGACCTCTATTCCTTTTTTTTTTTTCTTTTTCTCAGTCTTAATATATAACAATTCTCATAATAACATCAATTTGCTAGTCCTTTTTGAAAAATGTGACATATCTATATGCCCGCGATATATTAGGAAAAACCTATTTATGCCTAATCGAAAATTAGGCATATATATATATATATATATATCCTGCATATATGTATGAATACGAGAATGGATATATAACCGTGCGTACTGATTATTTCCATTCCTTTGTTATGTATCCCCCTTAGACATTGGCCTCAGGTCTGAATCTTATATTTTATTTTATTTTTTTTTTTTTGTGAAACTATTTGACAGTGGAATAAAATCCATTTGCAGATTGCATAGAATCCATAAAATTCTTGTAATTTTTGTTCTTGAAGCTGTTTTTTAAAGATTCTTCGATGACTTTCTTGTCATAATCATTAAACTTTAGCCAATCTGAACAGATGTCTACATCTTGTATGTAATTTTTTCCTAATTTTACTCCAGGTATTTTCATTATTTGTTCGATGGTAAGGTTATTACTTTCATCAGCGAAATTCACGCTTTGCATATCATTAGAAGGGATGTCTTTATGATAAGGGGTTAAAAAGTTGGGGGCCATGGATACCCTTCCATCATTTTTTTTTAAGGTTGTAGTTTCCTTTGTGAAATTTTGCGGGTTCCAGAGGTTACTGACATTTTCATGATATACCTTATTAGAGTCCATTTCATGATATACCTTACTGGAATCGTCTACCTCGTTTGCATTATTTTTTTTCCACTTCTGCAGCATGCATTTGTCAACGTTAGGTGGATCTAACTGGGTTCCAATTTGGTGGGCAGTGCCATTCCAGTTATGATGAACAGGCTTCATGATATAATTTTCCTGCATATGTGCATCCTTGAGAACACAATTGCGTTTCAGCTGATCTTTCGTGTTGTATGAATTGAAGGTACTGGTGTGAGTGTTATTTTTTTCCTCTTGGAAGTTAATTTTTTTGTTAAAAAGAGAATAATTATAGCGATTGTTGGCATTTGATTTGTTTAGAAGTATGTTATTACTTAGATGCATATAACCTAATCCCTTGTGGCTATTTTCTTGTTCCATGAAGGGATTAACAAAAGTCCTCTTATCAGTAGTATATTGTTCAATATTACCTATATCATTACTTACATTTTTTTTTCTATAATTGTGCATTGTTTGTTGCATATGTTCAGTTTTAAAAAGAGGGTTTATTTCGTTTGAGTAGGAAATATCATTCTTTGCATTCATGTCACATATATCCAATAAATTTTTTTCCTTTTCTATTAAATCTGTCATTTTATTTTGATGACCTTGAAATTTCGGAACTGATACAGGGTTATGTAAAGTGCTATTTCTTTTCTGAAATGGGAAGAATAATTCTCCGTTATGTTGGTTGTGGTGCAAAAAATAAGAATTTGTTTTTTTCATGTTATGTGATCCACGTGATACAGGTGCTGCTGATGCTCCTCGTGGCACACCTCTTGCTTGAATGTTAATTCTGTTCTGCATTTGTGAATTGTAATTTGGTTTATACATTCCCTCCAACATGATGATATTCCTATTACGTGCAAGGGATGCATTGTTACTTTTATGAACCATATTGTTTGCAAATTCGTTACACCAATTAATGCCACCCTTACCACTGTACATTGCATTATTTAAGTTTCTCATTGCACCTGTATGCGTGTTTAAAGCTTTCATATGGCCAATTGGAGAGTTCTGCATGTGGCCAATCGGGTAATTGTTCATGTAACCAATAGGGTAATTGTTCGTGTGGCCAATTGGAGAGTTGCTCATGTGGCCATTTGGATAATTGTTCACATTCCCAGATTGTTGTATATCCTCATCTTTGCCATTCGAGACACCTAGTATCCCGGGTTTTCTAATATGCATGCCCTTCCCTCTTTTCTTCACATCATCTCGATTGTTCTTTACTGTACAAAAAATGCTGCTCACTTGGCTTATACCAATATCGTTGTTTTTATCCTCAGCAATGTTTTTGTGTTCAGTTGGTTTCTTAGTTGTGTCATTAATGTGTGTGTGTCCTCCTGCATCTTCCCTAGCATCTTCCCTCGTGTCTACGCCTGCTTCTGCTACTTCCATCTGTGTCTTGTTGTCCTCACTGGGAAGGCTCTCTTCATGATGATGTTGATTAACTTCAACCGATGTGCATTTACTTTGGAAAAAATTGAGTTGTTCTATGAAACTATCGACTATATTTCCTCTCTTTTTATTGTCACACAGGTAATTCCCCTTTTCATTAACGAGAGAATTATGATACTTAGATGTGTTTTCTTCCAACACCTTGCTGCTATTATCATCCGAATTTTTGCTTTCCATCTTAAGTTCACTACTTTTGTCTTTTTCCTCAGAATTTGTATCATTAGAAAAAGGTACATTTTCATGAGTCTTACTGCATCTGATTGACTTACTATTTCGAAGTGTAAAGTTTTTAATTTTATTTGTAAAAATTTCCGTAAATCGATTATATGCTGACTTGTTTTCAATTGTGTTTTTCTCTGTTTCAATATTTCCTTGTGAATTTTTACCCTCATTCAACCCGTTTGCTAAGTGCATTAACTTTTTCAAGTCTGTAAACTTTTTCAAGTTGCTCAATTTTGATACATTACTTTCTAAATTGGTAGGATTAGTACACACAACATTATCTTTTTTCTCCCCTTCTTTTCTTATACCAAATAAATTGTCGTTATTTGTAGTGGTAAAATGTCTGTTAGAATATGTAAGACCCTTTGCATGAAGGAGGACATTATTCATGTCATTAAAGTGATTCACATTTCTCTTAAAACCTGTGTACATTTTCTGATTTATCATTTTATTATATTCACTGCTGTACCTTTTATTCACAAAGGGGGGTTGTTTATTAAAATGGTTTATGTTACTGACACTTGTGCTATCTTTTGTATGCTCATTAGTGAGATTATTATCCATTAATTTCGTGTGATTCATTTTTTGATTCATAAAGGGTTCATTTTTACTACCTTTTCCTTTTTCCTCTTCAAGTTGATTTTTTTTCGTTTCTTGACTTGTTACAACAATATCTTTATCGTTTTGTTGAATTCCTTTTTTCTTGGCCTTTTCATCCAAATTGGTTTTCTCTTTATCTAACAAATTTTCATCTTTCAAAATTTTCCATTGCGATTTATATTGTCCCAACTTTTCTCCCTTGGTGGTTATCTGTCCCCACAATTCAATGTTTCCTTTAGTTAATTTTTCTAAAGTTAAATTGTTTGAATCTTTTTTAGTCATGCTGTCTTTGTCTGTAGTGCTTCTCGAATTTTGTTTCATTTTCGATCCTTGATTTTCATTAGGTGAAATATTTGCAATTTCTTGAATTTTATTTGACATATTGACTTGTTTTTTTTTGTGGTATTCCAACTTGCTGCTGTAATTGTAAATGTGGTCGTGACTTTCATTCTCAGTAGTAGCTCGATAATTCTTCACAATGTCTCCTTTTCCAGAATCATCCTTCCATAAGGAATTTTCTAATATTTTTTGTTGCATTGGATTTGTTCCATTTATAATGTTTTTCCCTATTTGTTTGTTACAAATGTCCTTATAACTTGACAAATTGGCTATGGACGCTCTTTCTTTACTTTTAATCTCACAAGAGATTGGACTGTTTACGAAATTTATTTTCCCATGGATGTTGCTCAATTGCATTCCACCCATTTGGTTCCTATTCATTTGGATTCCATTCATGTATGTATTGCTCATGCTAGGATTGTTCTGGAAGAATATTCGAGAATGTCCATTTTCTTGCAAAAAATTATTCTGTGGAGAATATTTATTTTTCTCAATCCCCTTTTCCAGGTCTCCCTCCATCGCTGCAGCTGTAGCTGAGATGGTGGGTACATTTCTGTCACTCGTTGAGATACAGCTCATCATATTATTCGAAATGACGTGTGTGTTTCTATTTTGGCTAAATTTGGAGAAATTAAAATTCTGATTTGTGAAAACTTCAATTTTATTATTTTTTTTGTGGCTCAGTTCGTCCTTTTTCTCACTAAGGTTATTATTAGGTAACATTTTACTTTTCTCTTTATTTTCTTGTACATTTTTTAAGTAGTTTTCAATTTTCTTACAATTCTCTACTTTCTTAATATCAAGGGCTTCTTTATGATCAATAATTTTTTGATTTCCTTCACCTTTTTTTTGGTTGTCTACTGTTTTTCTATTTTTAGCATTTTTTGTTAATTCCATTTTTTTCTTTACTTCTGTTAGGGCAATGAAACTTCTCTGACTTGTTTTTTCCCTATTCACTTTTTTCACTTTTTTAATTTTTTTGTTTTTCTCATTTTCTTCCTCGTTTATAGGAATCTGCTTCGTCTTTAATTCGTCCACAACATTCGATTTTTTATTAATCTTTTTTATTATTAAATCCTTCATTTTATTATTTTTACACGTGATATGTTTTTTGTTGTTTCTTATTATTCCATTCTCGTAACCTTCCACACTATCTATTTTGTTCATTCCGTCGATACTACTAAGATCGTTGCTGCCATTTAATACTTCACTACTACTGCTTAAATTGTTGTTACTGCTAACCATTGCATCATTTGATGAATTCAAATTATTGAGGAATGGGTTGCAAGACCCTTTCTCTTTCCTATTAGCGTGAGAAGAATTAGATTTCAAATCATCTTTTACAGTACTTTCATCAGTATTCTTTATTTCATCCATTATAATGTCCTTTGTTAAATTTCGTGTATTATTCTCTGCTTCTATCAGTTTCATGATTAATTTTTTATCCTCTTTTTCAGTGTCCACAATAGATTCCCTCTTTCCGTTTCTTGTTACACAATTTGTATTAAGCGTTTTTGTTTGTACAGGATCGTTTTCATTTTTTGCTTTTTTATATGTATCTGTAGTGGGCGATAAATCCAGTTTTGTTTCTTGCTTAGCTAGTTCTACATCTTCTAAGCCTATTTCAGAATCAACATCTTTAGACATTCCTTTGTCTAAGATGTTACAGGATTCTTTATCTTGTTTTATATCAAGTTGTTTATTCAATTGTGGATTATGTATGTGATTTGTAAGGCTCAACTGTGATAGGATGTTATTTTCGTGAACCCTAATTTTCTGACTTATTAAATATCCAGATATAATTTCCTTCAGACCTTGTTCTTTCGATTCATGGGAAATAATTAATTTTATTATTTCATTTATATGTTTAATCAAGTTGTCAAAATTGTTCTGTACATGTAGAATGTCGTTAAATATGGATAAAAATTTTAAGGATAAAAGCTCAAATAATATTTTATCTTTTACTTCTGTTTCGTTATTATTCATCATTAATAATAATATATTGTTAAAATGAACAATCATTTTGATAATTTCATTGAAGTAGTTATTATTTTGTGTATTCCTTTCTATTATATATGATTTTATGTCATTAACAGTTACATATTTTTCTCCTTCTTCCATTTTATTTCCATTCAGGAGATCCGTAGTATGTTCGTTCTTAACCTTTTGGGTGCTATTCTGTTCAATAGCATTAAACAACAATTCCACATTGGACAAGTTGATGTCGTAATTTACATCAGAGTATATGTTCTTAAATATTTCAAACGTGATTTTTTCTTCCTTCACGTTTAGCACGCCCTTTAGTACATCTTCTGTTAAGTAATTCGTTTCATACACATCTAGGTTTATAGATTCTTCTTCGGATAAATAATTCATTGATGGTCTTTTTTTCAGCGATTCCTCATTAAATTGGCTTAATCCGCTCCCATTTAAATCTCTCCCATTTAATCCGCTTCCATTTTCATTTCCATATTTTTCGTCCATAATAAAACGGACGTCCGTACTTCCTATACGTTCTACATTATCACCGTTTTGGTTTACCACTTCTTCGTTTTCCCCATAGACAAAAATTTGCTCTTTTTTCTCGATATGCTCATCACCATATTCCTTTTCAAGATCCTTTTCTGCTTCTATATTTTCCTTTTTTTCGTTCTTATTAAAGTCGAAATATTTAGACACGTGCGATACTTCAATTTGATACTTGCTAAATATTTTTTCTATTTCGTCTGAGCTATTTCTACTTCCCTCATTGCTTCTTTCGCTTTCGTTACTGTTGGAGCTTTTCTTTTCTGCTTTACTATCCAAGTGCAAAGAATCAAATGTTTCATCTGGGTCCTTAGCATCACTCTCACTTTCCACAGTACTCTTCTTAGTGTCCAAAGTATCAACTTCTTGAAAAATTTCATCAGATTTCCTCTCATTTGTCAACAAGTTAAAATTTCCTATATCATTTAAATCGTAGCCAAGTTCAGCACATACTCTTTTCCTTGCTTGATCTGCTATGGAAGAGATATCCAGAAGATTTTCCTTTTCTATGAATGATGGAGAATGTGATTTTCTATTGCTATAGTTCAATTCTTCTAGCGATTTATTACTTAACGCTGGTTTTTCCATTTTGTTACTCATTTTAAATTCCTCTTTTCCTTTTTTTGAGTAAACTTCTACAATATCTTCATCTATAGCATCATCGCTATGTGTTCTTTTCATACAATCTTCACTCATTTCTTGGTCTGAATATTTTTGACTCTCATCATATGAGTTACTTTTTTCTGTATTACATGTCGATAACATATCCCGTATCTCATTTTTTCCTGAACCAGTTTTATTTTCTTTGATAATATCCTCCTCATTGTTTCCCATATGTAGAAGTTTTATACATTCATTCCTTCCAATACTTTTATTAACAACTCCATCTGATTGGAAAAGCTTCGCCTCACTCTTGCTTGCTGTGATATTATCCATATTATTCAAATTATCAAATGAGAAATTTGAATAGCATGAATAGACTTTATTCAGATCATTGTATACATCTTCATCTTTGTAGTTATTCAGGTAACATTCTTTCTTTGTATCATTTTCGTTATATTCTCTAATAAACATTGTTCTGTTGAAATTGTTCATTACATTTTCCTTTTCACACTTTTGAAGATTATCTAGATCCTTGTGGTCAGGATGATAATTTTCTTTACTTTCCATATAGTCCTTAATGGTTCTGTCTAGTACCAAATTTGCACTTATACCAGTTTTTGTTAACTGGGATTCATTTTCATTAAAATGGTTAAGAAATAATTTTGAATATTCACTTGTTTTTGAAACTATTTCATCCAGCACACTTATAGTATATTGAATTGGAGATTCTACATTTTCCTTCTTTAGGTTTTGCACACTGCTTGGATTTATGGCATGCTCGTTTTTTTTCTTTATTACAGTTTCTTTCTCTGTTATATTGTTATTTTCTCTTACCATATGGTCATTCAGAACTCCTTTCATATCTCTATTGGGCACTTCAAAAAATGTATTCGTCTCTCCTTCTTCTGTTAATTTGCATTTCGTGGTATCATTTTGGTTTTCCTCGTTGTTCATAGAAAAAAACATCGTTTCGGATTTTTATAGCAGGGTCAGCTTTATTTGGAAATACACTTACCAGGTATTTTTTTTTTTTTTTTTTGCTCTATTCTGAAGTGCTAACTGAAAGGAAATTTACTAATTTGAAAATGTTTGATTTGAGAATTTACGACTTTGCTAATTTGGAAGTTTTCAATTTGAGAATTTTTAAGTCTACACTTCTTTTTTTTTTTTTTTTTTGGAAGCACATAAATGAAGAGAGATGATGAAACGGTTGAGAGAAAAAAAGAAATAACCCAAAAGAGAGAAATACTAATATGAATAATTCACGAATAAATGTGGCAAAGAAAATTAAAATGTCACAAAAGAGTGTAATTGACAGGTTGTAATTTGGGATAATTAGGAAAGGGGGTGGGGTGGGGGTATCATAGGAATGTATAAGTAAAAAACCATTCATACCTTGGATATATTTTTTCCTTCATTTGTTCCTATATATTGGTGTCTTTATTTGATGCTTCATCTGCGTCTTTATTTGCTTTTTTGTAGTTATTACTTAAATTTCAAAGTGATCCTTTAATGCTATATTTTCTCGGTGTTAAATTTTATGCTCGAAGAAAACGGTATCGTATGTTAATTGGCATTGTCTAAAAGTGTGTACAGTCCTTACAATGACACATGGAGAGAGTAATGCTTTGATGACATGACCTCACAAAAGATATACGTATAACGAGAAGGGAAGTAAATGAGCGACAGTGCTGTCAAAATGCAACAAAATGGTGAAATGTTGAAATGGTGGAAACATTAACAAATTTTATAAAGGGGGTGAGAAAATAAAAAGTACAATGGGATACACTTAAAAATTTCACAGTTAGGTGTGTATGTGTGTATTAATAAGGAACGGGATGTATCAAAAGAAAAAGGTTCGTGACAGGTAAGTTGTCAATTATAAAAATAAGTTTCGTAGTGAATTGTCTTACTACAATGTATACATAGAGAACATTTAATTTTGTTATTCATATTGTTGTAAAACTTGTTGAAGGGAGAAGAAAAACAAAAAAAAAAAAAAAAAAAAAGAACAAAACAAAACAAAATAAAATAAAACAAAATGAGAAACAAAAATCAGTATGAAAGTGAAATTTACTATATAAAAAAAACATATAGAAGAAAAAAAAATATGTGTCTACAAAGAAAGCAATGTCCTAACAAAAGGGATTATTTTTGTGCAATTTATTTATTTATTTTTTTTTTTTTCTTTTATTGCTATGTTTCTTTGACACATTTTTTGTTACGTTTTTGTTGTTTTTTTGTTTGACTTTTTTTCTTTTTTTTTTTTGTTTAACCTTTTTTTTATATTTAATTTACTCGCTTGGGGGAATATGAAAAATATTAATTTGATAGGTGTAAAAAAAAAAAAAAAAAAAAAAAAGTGAAATGCCATCATATATTTTTTGCAACATACCTCACAATGTCAACCCAGAATGTAATTCCCCCAATAATAATAATAATATAAAAAAAAAAACAACAAAATACCAAAAATGCACAAAAGTGCAAACAACAGTAAGTGTGTTGTTATGGTAGTGGAATTTACTATGTCGTGTGTATCATATTGTAGTGTATTTTGTTTCATTCGATTTTATTTTTCTTGCTAAATGTGTGAAGACAAATAGAAACTTTTGATGAAGAAAAAATTCATTATATATGTTGGATACACAATCCTCTTATTAGCATTTTTTCCTCTTAGTTCACTTTATGCTAAATGTTTTTAAAAAGTGGGAGAATACACACATATATAAGTATGTAGATTCGTACTGAAAAAAAAAAAAAAAAAGTGTAATTTAATCCTTAAAAACTGCTTCAAACAGAAACATTGAATAAAAAAAAAATAAATAAAATAGAAATGATGGTGCATTTTTTAAGCAGCATATAAGAAACTACAGTTGTAACAGAAACATTCTACTTTATTTTATTTTTTTTTTTTATTTTAAACATGTTAGAAAATATGGGAACTTTTCACGTTGTATTTTAGCCCCTCATACGCAGTTTACAATTTTACTCCTTGCGTACATTTTTTAAAGGAATATTTTTTTTGCATTTCTCACAACTCCATATTCCTTCAATATAATAAGTAAAAAGAAAAAGAATGAAATAGTAAACTATACACAATCAGTCTAATATGCACAGATGGAAGTCTACATTTTTAGAATTTAAATTTAAAACCAGTTGCCCATCCTTGCAGTTTGAAAACATAATTTCCGGGATAATGTTGCATACGTGATAAAACAGATGAAAAATTTAGCGATGACGGGACGAATGATACATGTCGAATGAGGTTTTATCAAAAAAAAAAAAAAAAAAAAAAAAGCTTCAAAATTAAAGCAAAAAGTATTGTTGCAGAGAATTATTTCCCTAGTTCTTTGTCACACTCTGCATACTAGTAATGCATGCATACATTGTAGAATATTTACATTTTTTTTTTTTTTTTTTTTACACGTATAGAATAAAGTGTATATTTATGTGTGACGGTTAAAAATGTTCCTACACGTGTGACACTAAACGAATTTACCAACACCTTATACAGGGTGCGACCACAAAACGAGATATCAAAAACTGAATGGTTTTATATGTGTACATGTATATATATATATATATAGGCAATTGAAACTATCGGCCGCCTTTACATTTTTTCAATGGCCAAAGAGTAATAATCTGATTTTCTTACATCTGAACGTTTTAAACAAATTTAACACGTGCACATTAAATAGGAGCATACATAAAAGTATTCCACTATGGAAAAAAGAGGAAAATTTGCTCATTGTCATAAGTATACACACATACTAGTCCGGTCATAAGTGTTTTTACATATAAGATTAACACTGCCCCTTTGGTATGTGGTATAAGGGTTGGGGGTGGGGGTAGCTACATATTATGTGTATCATAAACACCACACTCTCTCAAAATAAGCAAACAAAATTTTTTGCTGTTGCTAACACATAAGTACAATTGATAGGAACGTCATTCATAATATAATAATACACATTTCACACATTATTCTAAAAGAAAAAAAAAAAATTGCGGGCTATAATTTAAATGTTTTGAGAATATTTTAAGGTTTCATGTGTAACGAAAAAGTAGTGTGTATGCTTATATCTACCTTTGTGCATATGTGGTTTAAAAAAAAAAAAAAAAAAAAAAATTCTAAAATTTTTCTTCCTCGATTTTCTTCTTGCTCTTGTATACACATAAGACCTCTTCATGGTTGCTACCTCCCATTTTTAATTTATAAAAAGGTAATGCCAAAAAAGGGGAAGTGAAACTAATTCAATTAACATGTAATCGCTAGGGAATATAAAAAAGCAAAATTATTCCTAAAAATTGACATGTGTCCTAGAACTAAAAAATGGAATGAATCAACTAATAACCAAATACGGACAATATATTAACAAAGGCTCACTAACAATTTGTTATTTTGGCTTCTTTTTTTTTTTTTTTTATTGTCCACTCTTTTTACAAAATTTCAATTTTTACGCAATTCCTTAAATTTTAAATAGTCTACAATTACACATTAGTAAATTTAATTGTATTCTAAAAAGGACGTAATGGAAAAGAGAAAAAAAAAAAAAAAAAAAAGTATGGGGAGGAGGGGATTGTAGTTCTTGCATAGTGTTTTTATAATTTTGTTATAGATTATGTTATATATTTTTCTCACTTTGCTTTTGCCTTTATTCCTTTTTTTTTTTTTTTTTTTTTTTTTTTTTTTTTTTTTTTTTTTTTTTTTTTTTTTTTTTTTTTTTTTTTTTTTTTTTTTTTTTTTTTTTTTTTTTTTTTTTTTTTTTTTTGTATTACATTTCATTTCAAGTTTTTATGTTTTTATATTTTTATTTATATATTTTTTGGTACCTTTGCATTTTCTAAATATTTACAGCCTGGAGCAAACATGAAAAGAAAAAGTATCGAGAAATTGCTGAGAAAAAATTGTACGACTTTTGTTTCATTTTATCATTTGCCCTTGAATCCAATCATGCTTATTAGGTGTGACTAATACTTTTTGATTATGCTTTTTTTTTTTTTTTTTTTTTTTTCCATACTACCACCTTTTTGCAATTATAAAAATTTTTTTCCTATTAAAGTTTTTTTGTCCTTTTAATTGTTTTATTTTAGTGTACTTTTTTTGAGTTTTTTTTTTTGAATTTTTTTCTTCTGTCATTTTACTCTTTTCTATATAATCAGAAACATTTAAAATATACACACGTAGAATTTAAATAAGGTTACATACGTATATATAGTATTTTTTTTCATTTTCTTTCATTGAGTAAAAAAAAATATGATATAATAAACAGACTTCCTTTTTTTTTTTTTTTTTATTATTATTTTAAAACAACTATAAGACCTTGATCAATGTGAAAAAATTTGAATCATGGAGTCTGAAGACAAGGATGAAGAATGGAATGATTATACAAACTCACTAAAGTTGTTTGAAAAAATCGAAAAATTACATAAGGAACATGTTAAAGAAATTAATAAATTGAAGAGTTTCAATAGTAAAACCTCGAGTAAATGTTATAAATCAGAAGAGGGTTACAATGAAATTGAAAATGGTGCAAAAAACCGGGACGTTATCAAACATAGCATGTATAATTATGATATTATTAATTATTATAAAGATGAAACAATGTTAAAAAAAAAAATAATGGATTTATCTGAAGATATAATGACATCAATAGATCTAGTTTATGATATCTTTCGTCTTTGTAAGGATAATGTTTTTCTATCTTTTAATGGAGGCAAAGATGCTGTTGTAATTTTACATTTATTTAGGTGTGCATATGCTAAATATTTACATGATGTTAAGGGAAAAAGAAAAAAACCAAAGTTAATTTATTTTAAAGACGAAATAAACGAATTTCCTGAAGTATATCAATTTTTAAACGAATGTGTATATATGCATGATTTTAATATAAGTGTAATTAAAGGAACATGGAAAAATAGCATTGCAACATTTATAGAAGCTTTTCAAAATAAGCATAAAATTAGTATGAGCTATCAAATGAAAGAAAATGAAATCGATTCATGTACATTTTTTCCAACTATAGCATTTGTTAATGGAACAAGATTTAATGATACCTATAGTGAAAAATTACAAATTTTAAATATTAGTTCTAGAGGACTGCCACCATATTTATATTTAAACCCAATTTTTTATTGGACCTACGGAGCCATTTGGACATTTATTTTATATTTTAAATTTGATTATTGCATTTTATATAATCATGGGTATTCTTCTATTGGCTCAGCCAAAGATACAGTAAAAAACGAATTTTTAAAATGTAACGATTGCTATTTACCAGCATATTTCTTAAAAAACTGGGAATATGAAAGACACAATAGACTATCTCCTGAAGATACATAAGAAAGAAATAGCTGACATATTAGTTACCAGGGGATGAGGTACTCATCATGAGGATGTATGTGAATGTACATGTTAACTTTACAATATGAGGAATAACGCGGACGTATATTCATTATAAATAAATATATATATATATATATATATATATATACAGATAGATAGGTACGTGAGAAGGTGGATAGACAGCTACAAATTATAAATTTTAAAAAGTACTTCTACATTTTAAGGAAAATACAGTTCTCCTTAAGGTGGAGATTATTTAAAAAAAAAAAAAAAAAAAAGGCCTATTTGGAAGAATAAAAAGAAAAGACCATGCTTTCGTATTTTTTTTTATTTTTATTTATTTTGCTAAATTAAAAATAATCACCCATTGGGAATTATGCAGAGCATATTAAAAACTATCAACACTCTAATCAGATTTTCTTAATTATAAGTACACATTTTAAGACATTTTATTATTTCATTGTATTTTATTTTTATATTCCCGTTCTCCTTTTCTCTTTTTATGTAATATATTTGAAAACTGGTTATTTATTTGCATAGATATAATTTGATAAAATATCTCTCTACACTTTTTTGTGACATCTCTTATGTGTTCTTGGTTTTATATTAATTCAGTTTATGCTATTTTTTTTTTTTTTTTTTTTTTTTTTTTTTTTTTTTGTCCTTTAAAAATTAAGATAATTTTCATTCTTATGTTTAACTTTTTATTTTATTATTTCTTTAATTAGAGGATGATTTTAAATCAGAATTTTAATTACACGTAAAAATAAATAATATTTTAGACATAAAATATCAAAACATGAAAAATGCACAAAAATTGGTGTGTGCAAAAATGTATGCATATATTTCACTTCAAAAAAAATTAGAATGTTCGGATATTTAAGCGTAAAAGAAAAATACATACAGATATGTAATGCCGATGCATATGCCACATACTTGCTAGTAGTACACAAGCGCATGTGTATGTGTGTGTATATGCATACATTTTTGTCTACCGAAAAAATGGCCACATTTAGGAAAAATATAAAGCATAAAATAGGTACTTAAAAGATATAAATTGTGCTAAAAATTTTAGGTAACAAAAAAAAAAAAAAAAAAAAAAAATGTAACAAAAAAGAACCTAAGATCCGAGCTAGCACATTTTTACACTTTAATTATACGTAAAAAAAAAAAAAAAAAATAAATAAATATATATATATATATATATATATAAGTACATCATTTTTAATTACTTGTGTGATCCAAATTTTGATCGCTATCCGAATTGTACTCGTTAAAAATACTTGAAAGGTCTTCCTTTTTTTTAATGATGAAGTTGTAATTCTTTTCGAAATTTTTTTTAATAGTAGTTTGTGGGCTGTTTACAAACATTGTTTTGTTTTTACGGGTGCTGACACTGTGTTTGAGCGTGGATCCTTCCATTTCTTTTACACAAACATTTCTCATTTCGCTTTTTTGATTTACTTTTATTGATTCATCTATATCTTTATCCATGTTTGCTTTCGTTACTTCGTTACTGTTATGTTTTCTCTTTTTTACGTTTTTTTCGAAAAAATTCTTTTTATGAAATGGACTCTCTTGCGGCTTACATGGATTTATTAACATATAGCTGTTGGTATTTTCTTCTTCATTGTTTCCCTCTTTTTTGCTTTCCTCTTTTTTGTCTTCCTCTTTTTTGCTTTCCTCTTTTTTGTCTTCCTCTTCGTTGCTTTCCTCATCGTTGCTTTCCTCTTCGTTGCTTTCCTCTTCGTTGCTTTCCTCATCGTTGCTTTCCTCATCTTTATTCTCCGTTTCAACATCATCCCCTTCCTCTAGCACCTCTATAATAACATCCTCATCCTCAGGTTTAGACGCCCTTTGGATTTCCTCTATAGCTGCATTTGACATTCCCCATGTCTGATCTGTTGTTCTTCTGCTTCTACTAAGTAAATTGAAAAAGGCTCTTTGATCTTCTGGATCTAAGCTATTCATGAAGAAATTATTTTTGGTATTTTCCATTCCTTTTTTTTCATACAGTTTATGTAAAGCTTTATTGATGCTGTTAAATTTGTCTATGTGTCTTTTATTAATATTTTGCAACTCTTCTAACTGTTCATTTGTTTTTAATTCTAATAAGGCATTGTAGGATTCTTTTTCTGTATTTTTCAATTTATCTTCTTCTTTGATAATGTTATTTTCTCTGTAATAATCATCAGCAATTTCCTGTTCTTTATGAGCGTCATATGTTCTTATACCCCCTGATATTAGGATATAATCTCCATTTTTTGGATCTGTTTTGAAAATAATTTCATTTTTACATTCAAAACATTTTCCATAAAATTTCCATATTGGTATGTTCAGGTAATTCTCGTCTTTTAATTTTTCGACTCTTGAATTAAATTTCGTCCCAACATATGTAAACGTTTTACATTTGATACATTTCAGGGTGAATGGGTACATCATCCTAATGTTTAAAAAATGTTTTTTCTTCTTGTTATATTTATTGTTTCTGTTCCTTTTCTTTTCTATTTTTCTCATTAATTTCTTCCTTTCTTCTAATTTTTCCGGATCAAAATCCGGGGGAATATATTTGTTAAGGACTTTTCTTTCGGCCATTTTTAGGAGGGATGGGAAAAATACATGGGGTCCACATGAAGAAGTTAAGGAAAAAAAAATATAAATGTGGAATAAACCAGATAACTCAACAGGGAAAATAACCGTGCAAAAAAAAAAAAAAAAAAAAAAAAAAAAAATGACAATGGAGGAATATAAGTATTAAATTATCTCCTCAATAGCCTTATTTTTTATATAGTGTCAAGTTTTCCATCCCCGTTGGTTCATTTCTTCACTGTATAAGGATGTTGGAAGTTTTATTTTCACCATTCTAAAACTATTGCAAAGGAAAAAAGAACAGGAGAAAGAATGGAGAAAAAGTTCCATTTTTGTTTGTCAGAGAAATGTTTATCAAAAGTGAAAAAAAAAAAAAAGAAATTTAACAACTATTTCTTCACAACATTTTGGATAAATAAGTGATTTTACAAAGTAGAAAAAAGAAGGGGAAAAAAAAAAAAAAAAAAAAAAAAAAAAAAAAAAAACACGGGACCTTAAATTGTAGCATATTGAAGAAAAGGGGTATACAAAAAATATGGCCAAATTTTTGTGAGTTACCAAAATGTTAAAAATGACATTGTAGGAATTGCTTTGTTTTGTTTATTTTTTTTGTCAATTTGCTTATACCCTTCGAGTGTGTCACATGGGGACACATTATTTGACTCTTTCACCCTCTGTTACAACATTTTTTTTTTTTTTCGCTTTATCATTTTGCCGCCCCGTTGCACACTTTTTATGCTTTATGTAATTAAATGTAAGCGGAGAATCATTTGTGGAAGCATAGTTTTTTTTTTTCCAAGATCGAGAAGTATATGTGGTTGTAAATCATTTAAAAAAAAAAAAAAAAAAATTTATGGCAGAGTTTCATTTTATCATTTTATCATTTTTTTTTTTTTTTTTTTTTTTTTTTTCACTATTTCGAATGGACAAAGATGAAGTGATTGAAATTATTCTATCAAATGGTTTACATTCCCCCGATGTCTGGGTGAGGGAACGGCATGATGAACACGATGGGGTGTATTTTCTTACCTTTGGATAATGAAAAAGAGGATAGTAGTAAGAACGTAGTAAAATAAAATAGCTAAAAAATAGTTAAAAAATAATCGTAAAAGAATGGTCGAAAAAATGGCCGAAAGAATGGTCGAAAAAATGGCCGAAAGAATGGTCGAAAGAATGATCGAAAGAAAGGTCGAAAGAATGATCGAAAGAAAGGTCGAAAGAATGGTCGAAACCGCTATAATCGTTGGAAAAAAAAAAAAAAAAATAAAAGCATTATCATTTTTCATATTTGAAACAATTTATTTTCCTTACAAGTACGTACATGGGTACACGCCCATGAGGCATACATGAAGAGAACCACCTCTTGAATTCTACTTAAGCTTCGATAAAGACACGGACACCACACCTGCTTCTTTTATGATGAGATCCTCTCTTACCCTATTTTTTTCTGCACGGGCAATACGGCGAAAGATATTTATCATTTCAATTGTTCCTCATATTGAGAATCGTGAATTGAATGGTAACCCCATTTGTAATCTAAGATGATTTGTCAAACATTTGTGGAAATGGTAAATTTATAAGGCATGAGATATATGTTTTCCTATGGTTGTGGAATATCATTCTGTCTCTTGTCCTCTTGAGGAATTTTTGTGTTCAATGTGTCTTTCTTGATTGAGGCAATCGTATCACCTTGTTCATTTTTCCTCTTATTGAGATCCTGCTCACGCTTCCTCTTCTCTTGCTGTAGTTGATTATCATCTAGAACTTTGATAACAAACTCATTGTTTTGTCTGTCATCGATAAGTATTCCCATGTTTAGAAGACGTTCATCTCGTAACAAATCACATTCTTTCAACATGGTATCATTATTTGTTTTTATATTGTTTACAAAGTCTGTATAGAGTAAATCCTCCTTTTGTTTTTTTTCAGTTGTTGTTTCATCATTTTTTTCTTCCCCCTTTTTTGTAACATCTTTTTTTGTTTCTTTTAAAAATTTTCGAATGAATTTTGCATTACTTTGTAGTGACGTTCGAATGTTACTCCTGTACATACCTACTATTTGCAAAAGTTCATTAAATTTTTCTTCATATTTATCACCTACTTGTGAATGTCCATATTTCAATCCGAATGTGTCAAGTATATAAGATATATAATGTTTCAATTCTAGCAGTAGTCCAACTTGAATTTTATTATTTTGTAAGTATATATTAATTTCTGTAATTAACTTTTGTAAGGTTAAAATAACTTCGGGCGTGTTAAAATTGTCAAGAAGGAACTGATGAATTTTATTTTTTGTAATACTAAATAAATTATTCAACTTGGTATCATTTTCATCCCAATACAAATTTGAATTATTTAAATTGAAATTTTTTATTTTCATCTCAATTAATGCAAAAAAATTGAATATAAATTTATCTATTTCTATACATTGAATCATGCTTTCTCCATTTGGACTGTAATTCATAAAGCTGTCCCATTTGTTTAGAAGAAAAAGAATACGTATCTGATTGGGGGTATAGATATTTAGCATATTTTTTATAGTTATAAAATTTTTCAATGATTTTGACATTTTTAATCCTTCAATATGTAAATGTCCTGAATGTAAAAAATAGTTTACCCATTGATTTGCATCAAAAAATGCTTCGCTTTGTGCTAATTCATTATCATGATGTGGAAATCGTAAATCTATACCACCACTATGTATATCAAGAACATTTCCTAATATGTTACTAGCCATTGTTGAACATTCAATATGCCACCCAGGTCTTCCTTTACCCCAAGGGGAGTTCCAATATGGTTCATTTGCCTTTGATGATTTCCATAATGCAAAATCATAAGAATTTTTTTTTTTTTTAGATATTACTCCTAAATCTCCCTCGCCTTCTAATATTCGTGTTTCATCTTTTACAGATAGTGGTTCCATACGTGCGTAAAAATGTTTAGGATTTTTTTTAAATTCATCAATATCAAAATATACACTACCTTCTTCACTTACATATGCATATTTGTTTTCAATTATTTTTTCTATATATTTCACAATTTCTTCTACGTATTCACTAACTCTAGTTATAGCTGTTGGTAAAAGAACATTCAGTTTTTTCATATCTTCCCAAAATTCATGCTCCCATTTTCTTGCCAATTCGGTAAAACTAACATTCTCTTCTTCACTTCTTTTTATAATTTTATCATCAATATCTGTTATATTTATCACCATAAAAACGTCATATTTAAAATAGTTCACTAGGATTCTTCGAATTATGTCGAAGGTTACATATGTTCTTGCGTGTCCAAGATGAGCTGCATCGTACACAGTTGGTCCACATGCGTACCACTTTATTTGATTGTTTTCCTGTACACAAATATGTGGAAAATGAAATGCTTCATTAAGTGTTATAAGGGTATTATTTTTGCCATATTGTGTCTTATTTTTGTCCTATTTTAATTTCCATTTTTTTGGGGTGGGTGGGGGTTATGAGGCTACGGGGCCATTTTCTATGACTCAGTGGGAAAATCACATTCTCGCATAGAAGTGCACATGTAGGTAGCAAAAATAAAATTTCCAATTTGGGATAATTTTTTCTTTTTTTTTTTTTTTTTTCCCTTGCTTGTTTTTGTTCAATAGCACCAACTGGTTACACTTGGTCGATCGTTTTTTCGAATTTTACCTGGGGTACGAATTCCACTTTACTTCGCGTGAGGGAATTGTTTAAGATAAGTCCTGTTATTTTCTTCCCTTCTTTCGACGGCATGTTCCATTTTGGTAATCCATTGTTTGTTTCCATGGTGGTATGAAGTGTTTTTCTTATGATTGAGTATTTGTCTGATTGGGGTGAAAGAAATGCAAAAAAAAAAAAAAAAATGCAGTGAAAAAATAGGATATAGAAATGGATCTAATGAGCTGTGGACACCTTTTGTATGTTCGAATATTATGACCTTGCAACTTTTATTGCTAAAGTTAGAGATACACATTTGGATCACACAGGAATATCTTTAGCATACAAATTATTGCATATATTTTATGCATTTTATGTGTATGTAGGAAACATTCGCTTAGTTGTTTATTTTTCGTTTTTTTTTTTTTTTTTTTTTTTTTTTTTTTTCATTTCTTACAATTAAAAAAAATGTGTCTGCTATCACAAAATAAGTTGCGAATAAAATACATTCCCCAGCTTGACTGTGGTCCCAACCTTTTTCTGTTAATAAAATTTTTAAAAGGTTTTGGCCATGACAGGTTACTCGTCTTTCGTCCACTTGTACGAATATTCTTGCTCCTACGGATATTGTTCCAAATTTGGTAACTACTACAAATTTTGTTGCTTCTCCAAATTTTGTTGCTTCTCCAAATTTTGTTGCTTCTCCAAATTTTGTTGCTTCTCCAAATTTTGTTGCTACTCCAAATTTTGTTGCTACTCCAAATTTTGTTGCTACTCCAAATTTCTCGGATACTGCTGTTGTTGCTATTGAGAAGCTTCACTGATGTAGAGAAGTTCTTTTTATGTGAAATCGCGAAAAGGGGTAAGTATATTAAAATAAAAATTTTCATTTAAATTTTTTCTACATGTGTATATACATATGTACATACATATTTATGTATGTATGCATATGATGGGGTGCGAGCGAGAACGGAAATCCAAAGATGGGATGCATTGGGGGTGGGGTGTTTTTCGTTTCTTTTTATATTATCCCGAATTGGACTGGGAGCACATGATTTGACATTTTATAATATTTTCTTCTTTATCTCTTTTTTTTTTTTTTTCTTTTTTTTGGTTATTTTATTCCCCGTTTGCTTGAAATAGTATATAGCAAAAACACATACATAAAAGTCCTCCGATTTTAGGCGTTCTTGAAAAATTCATATCTGTCGAAATGAAACAACAGTTTACAATATAAAAAAACCTCAAATAATCAAAATCATATTATTCATATGGTTGAAATCAGAATCTTCATCGAACTTTGTGAAAAAGGAAAAAAAAAAAAAAAATAAAATAATTAGGCAAATGCTCATCGTTGAAATCAATACAATGAGCTGGTGGTTGCATGCTGCTGATAAATCAATAATGTATGCATATTATACATTTGAAAATATATGTATGAATATATACCGCATGGGAAGATTAGGATATAGCACCTGCAGTATGAAACAACATATGCACAAGGGAGATGTTATTAACTCTTTGCACCTTTTGAAATGTTTGCAATTCTCCTTGTACACTAAATTGTTCAGTAAACATTATTTCTTTTTTAAGTACATGTATGAAAAAAAAAAAAAAAAAAAAAAAAAAAAACGTTCATACATAAACAACACATATGTATACATATGTACGTGTACCTTACGAGAGTGCAAAGGGGGAAACTTTTTTTACCCACGTACGTTCAAAAACAAGCATAAATGCAGATGCAAATTCATACACAAATACTAACGTTAATGCTAATACTAATACTAATGCAAATCCGAATGCATATTTGAAGGGGGAAAAAAAAATGCACAGTGATGCATGAACATATGTTATATATATATTTCTACATATAGAAGTAAAAAAAGTACAAAGTACAGAATGGTATGTGAAAAGAGAGAATGTGACGTCAGTGCATCAGGTGGTAGTGGTTGTGATGAATTGGGGAACAAAGGGCAAGATACCATAAAGGAAAAAGAGAAAGAAGAGACATGCAACGGATGTGGAAAAGTATTAACCAAAAAATTAAGTTGTCCCATATGCTTGAAAAGAAAAATGGTTAGCTACTTTTGCACACAAGAATGTTTCAAAAATTCGTGGAAAGAACATGTTGTTAAAATTCATGAAATGTGGAAAGACGAAGAAGAAGAAGAAAAAAAAAAAATGGATATCAACCGGAAACCCGATGAAGAGGAAGAAAAGAGAAAAAAATTAATGGAAATCATAAAAAAAAAGTTATCACCTGAACATTTTGATCCAACCAATAGGAAATATTGGAAATATGATCATCATTTGAAAAATTTTGTAAATTTTGCATTTACTGGAAATTTAAGACCATGGCCTATATCAGAAATAAATCCAGTACCTGAACACATCAAAAAACCAGATTATGCTGTTAGTTCTATTCCTGAATCAGAATTAAAATACAAAAGAAAAAGTGACATATATGTAAATAATGAAGAAGAAATTACTAAAATTCGAGAAGCGTGTGTACTAGGAAGAAAAGCATTAGATTATGCACATTCGTTAGTTTCAGTAGGAGTGACAACTGATGAGATTGATAAAAAAGTTCATAATTTTATTATTCAGAATAATGCATATCCATCTACTCTAAATTATTATAAATTTCCAAAATCATGTTGCACATCAGTGAATGAAATTGTGTGTCATGGCATACCTGATTTTAGACCATTAAAAAATGGAGACATTATCAATATTGATATAAGTGTTTTTTTCAAAGGGGTACATGCAGATTTGAATGAAACATATTTTGTAGGAGATATTGATAAAGTTTCAAATGAAGCAAAGGAATTAGTTCAGACTTGTTATTTTTCATTAATGGAATCAATTAAAAAATGTAAACCTGGTATGTTATATAAAAACATTGGTAACATCATAGATTCATATGTGTCTAAAAAAGGATTTTCCGTTGTACGTACCTACTCAGGTCATGGGGTTGGGAAATTATTTCACACCAATCCAACTATTCCTCATTTTAAAAAAAATAAAGCTGTCGGTATAATGAAACCTGGACATGTATTTACCATAGAACCTATGATAAATCAGGGTCATTTTTCTGATGTTTTATGGCCTGATAAATGGACAAGTGCAACATCTGATGGAAAATTATCAGCTCAGTTTGAGCATACTTTATTAATTACTGAAAAGGGTGTCGAAATTTTGACAAAGCGGATGGAGGATTCTCCAAGCTTGGGATTTGACACCAAGGATGATTTATATCTTGCGTAGTAATTAACATCTAAGGGGTAGAGACGTTATTAACAGAAAGGGTTGAAATGGTTAGCTCAGGTTTCATTTATGGATTTCGTACATAGGTTTTTTTTTTTTTTTTTTTTTTTTTTTTTTTTTTTTTCTTTTTTTACTTCCCTTTTTTTTTTATCCTTTTTTTTGCCTTTTTTTAAAGCATTTTTTTTTTTTTTTTTTTTTTTTTTTTTTTTTTTTTTTTTTTTTTTTTCTCATTTTATACTTCCCTTGATTATATATCCATTTTTGTGCCTATTTTTAAAGCATTTTTTTTTTTTGTTTTTGTTTTTTTTTTTTTTTTTTTTTCGCCCGCAATTTGTCAAGAAGGGAAGAAAGAACTTTCACAAAAAATGTACACCATTTTGTTGTGCATACATGTGTTGTTCATCTTTTCAAAACGGAGTAGTTGCATCTTTGTGACAGCATCTGTGCAACTCCATCTTTTGTGATAGTTTCTTTGCAAATCATTTAAACCATTTCAAAAAAGAACACTCTAACAATTTAAATTTTAATTAAGTCTGTTTTATTTTATCGTATGAGAAAACTCACAAATTGTTCCCAACCATTAGGCCTCATATATGTTTATGCTTTTTTTTTTTTTTTTTTCTGGCCTCGTTTTATTATTTCCACACATCAAATTATAAATGTGTTTCATCTCATCGGTTCCAACCACTACACATTATGTGTGACAAATTCTTACAATTGTAACCAAATAGATAAAAATAATTTTTTGACAGAACGAAAAAAAAAAAAAAAAAAAAACAGAAGGTATACAATTAAGTGACTATGTGGAGGATTCTCACACAGAGGGAAAATAAAAAAAAAAAAAAAAAAAAAAAATGGATATTTCAGGATAAGGTAATTATTTCTACCCCATACGGTAGAAAAATAAATGTGCAAGTGTAACTAGTGTTTTAAAAAAAAAAAAAAAAAAATGGTGGAACAAAATAGAAAACATTTAAAATATAACTAATAAGAATAAACTATATTTCTCTCATTTGTACTTTCTCTCTTTTTTTTTTTTTTTTTTTTGGTAAGAAAGAAAAGATGAATTATCATAAAGGATGAAAAGATTAATTGAAAATAATGTAATAAAAATAAATTATAATAGTTTTTTAAACAAATATAAAAAAAATACGGGATGTGAAAAGGACGTTAGTGAGATAGAATTGTATGAACATTTTATGATAAACCCATTCACATATTCCAAACCAAGGGGTTGCTTACCATCAAATTTCAATCATCTTAAAGGACATCATCAATTGGACGGCATAAACATATTTGAAGTTGTTGATTATGTTAATATAAGTGAGCGGTTATACCTGTTTGAAGATGAAAATGAAGATGTAACGAGGGAAGATCACGATAGAGATGAAAATGATCAAATGGAGAACTGCCTGAGCAGCTCAGAAAAAGAACAAGGGGATTCAACAGAAGATGGTTACTATCATGGGTTTAAGAACGCTAGAAATAAGAAAGAGGAAAAGAAATATAAAAAAAATAACAAAATTCAGACAACAAGTAAAAAGAATAAGAATTCCACACAAACCAAAAAAAGCACAAAATATAAAAGAATTTATCGTTTTTTACTATTTGATGGAAATGTGTTTGTGTATGCATATGAACAAGAACATAACAAAAATTTTAATTATCTAGAAAAGAGTACATATAAATATTCTAAAATTATTTTATACAACAAACCTATTATTCAACGTGGTGCATTATTGTTAAGGAACAACCAAGTGTCTATTTTATTTAAAGGGCTCCGAGTATCTGATACAGGTTCCCTCCTTTTGGAGGATTATCAAGAAGATGAATTGAACATTACTGGAATGAATCCTTTGCTTGATGAGATTAATCGAAACTGCAAAGTCGATATAGGAAAAAAAAAAGAAAGTGCTAATTTTATCAATTTATCGAATGATGTAAAAAAATACAGTTATCAATGTGACCAAACTGGTTTTCCCCCAAAAATTGAATCTAAAAGAGATGAAGATAATGTGCATAGAAAATTTTACTATATAGAAGATTCATCTAATAATAATTTTGATTTTAACAAGACAGATGTCAAAAATGTCAGTAAGACCAACTTGGATTATACATGTAAGTCGAACATATGTAACACAATTAATGAACACAACAATAATACTCTCAATAAGAAATATGCTGATAGAATATGTGACAATGTGAGAGAAGAATGTAAAAAGGAGGGGGGATATGTATCAGAAATGCATAGAAATGATCCCAGTAAAGAAACTAAGAATATACATTATGGTGGTGACTATAGCTCAAATAAGGATGTTAATTATAATGTGGAATACACTTATGGGATTAATAACAGATATAACGGTTATTATAATTGCAGAGACAAAGAGAACTATTGTAACAATTCGCCAAAGTTGCATAGTAATAATTTCAACAAATTTGATGATAAGTATAAAGTGACAGATCCAAAGGAATTCACTACTGACAGTTACAATGGGGATTATTTTGAAAAAGAGAAAATACATTTTTGTAAAAAAAATAGTGGCAATTATTATCCAACACAAGGTTACGATTCTTATAAGGAAAAATATGAAGAGAATTACTCAAAACCATTTCAATATAATGATAAAAAGTTGCCTCCTCACACGTCAGAAGAAACAAAATACATGCGTTCATGTAATGAATTGAAAAATGTTACTTATCAAAGATTACAGGATAACATAGGAGAAGAAAAATCGTGTTATGATATGAAGAATTCTTTTAATCCCAACAAGGTAGGTGCCAATTATTTTAAAGAAAATGGTACATTTGATGACCATGTTACTGATAATTATCACTATGATACAAATAAAGAAAAACAGAAAAAAAGTATAACCCCGTTAGCAAATGAGGGAAACGAAATTTGGGTGATGGGTAACCCATATGGAAATGCATACGTCCAAAGTTGTGAAAATGTGAATAATGATACATTTCATAACACCTACACTAATAACTATCATGCTAATCACATGAATGAAGGATTTCAAAATGTAAACAACATGAATTTTTCAGCTAAAAAAAATTCAATGGACAGTCACTTAGGTGGAACGCATAAATGCGAGGAAGTCATTAAAACCGATCAACGTTGTCATGCCAAAAATGAAAAAAATTATAATGAATTAATTGATTTAACAGAAGGATTTTTTCAATCCGATTTTTTTCATAAATCGCAAGACGTGGAAAGTGCAAATAAGGGTAGTGACGTTATTGTATTGGATGACTGATTTTTTTTTTTTTTTTTTTTTTTTTTTTTTTTTTTTCTTCAATTTTTAATGCCATCCTGCGTGTGCACGCAGTATAGGTGGTTGATCGAGACGTGTCCATAATATCATTTGACATCATGTAAAAATATTTGTAGCAGGGAAAACTGTCAACTAATTTTTGTCCACACAGTTTCTATCAGTTTGATTTTTATTTGTTATTTTATTTGCAGTCAAAAGAATATACTATGTATGTATACTATGGCAAACATAATTTAAACAATTGGTGTAGCTACACACACATTTGGAGAAACAGAGTCACAGGAATATTAAAAATTTCCTTTTTTTACCCGCACATGTTTGTTTTCATAGGGTTTCTTGGTTTTTTGTTATATAGCTAGCTTAGCTGGGTAGTTCATTTATTTATTACTGTATTATTATTATTTTTTTTTTTTTATTTCTAAGGTTTCAGCACATTGTGCGCTTTTCCATATAGCTCACCATTTTTGTGCCCTTGTTTTTAGTACAAATGCCATTTTTACATGAACAGGCAGGTGAAATAGAAAAAAAATAAATAAATAAAAAATAAAAATATATAAAAATAAATAAATAATAATAAATAAATAATAATAAATATATAATAATAAATAAATAATAATATATAAATAAATAAAATAAACTACAAACGTCCATAAATAAAAACGAGTTTCCTAAAATTCTCCAGAAAAACACGGTATCTACACATGCGCATGCATATATGCCTGTGTTCGCACATGTGTGCACAAAAAAAAAAAAAAAAAAAGAAGGGAAAAAATACACGTATCTAAAAAAAAAAAAAAAAAAAAAAAACACGCGCTAACCGTGTAAAAGAAAGCTGTTCAAAGGTGCTTCAAACAAGTGAACTGATTTTCAGCACCACACACGTCCCTCCAGGAGCCATTGTTTTTTAATATTTTGTAGGCTCGTTTCATTTCATTCACAATTGTTTTGTAATTTTGTGGAAGGATATTTGCAACATTTTTTCCAACTTCAAAGGGATTGTCAACAAAAAGAAAATAAGACTCAAAATTTTTTAAAGCTTGGAAATTTTGGTAATAATCATTTATATCACGTATGGCTATTATGCCACTTTTATATTTATAGCCAAAGAATTTAAAAAACTCTATTAGTAATTTTGAAGTGCATATATATGTGTCGTTGTAATTATTTATTTTACGTAGTTCGTCTCGTATGATATTTTCATCTTGACAATATTTGCAATCAACCCCCATTACATAAAATGGTTTTTCATTTCTTCTGAACGAAATATCTTGGAGAGATGTAAGAATTCTTGGTTCGATTACATATTGCAAAAAATGAATTATCATTAAGATTAAAGAAAAAGACGATAAAAATCCTTTAGATCGATCATTAATATTTCTATTTTTTAACCAATGTTTTAGTGCTATTCCCATTATTTGTAATCTTTTATCTATACTTACATATTTTTGAATTAATTTGGAATTAATTACTGCTAAAATGTTATTTACTGAAATATCACAGGATAATTCAAATGAATGTCTAGGATTTTTACAATAAAAATGTATGATGGGAACTTTTGCAGAAAATCTTTGTTCAATTATCCCATCATTAAAACTATTTAATATTAAACAAATTTTTTTTAAAAAGATTATTTGATCTTTTCTACTAAGTAGTACTGGAATTTGAATGCATATATCTATATCACTATTTCTCATCCAAAATCCGTTTATGATTGACCCAAACGGTGTTACATGGCAATTTTTGTAATGCTTATTTATTTCATTTTGCAGAAAATTTATAAATGTTTTTATGTTATTAATATCGTTCTGTGAAGGTCTCAGGGATATTTCTAATTTGTGTAGTTCCTCATTTAGCACACTTGTTGAGGATTCATTCTTGTGACATTCTGTCATATTATTTTCACTTTCCTTTTTTCTTTTTATGTACGAGTTTAGATAAAATTTCATTTGTTCATACTCCTTATCTCCATCGTTTTTCCTTATAATGGATGAAAATTCATCAGAATACATTTCCTGTACACTTGTACAACCATTGCTGGTGTTTATTTGATCCCAAATAATTTTGTTCTCTCGTTGGTTTAAATCAACTGAATGGTTCTCTCTTCGGTCAGAAGTTACCCTTATGACATCCTCATTTTTGTCATTTAAATTTATATCAGAATAATTTTCTGGATGATGCTCATGGATACCATTATTTTTTTTTCCTCCATCATGTGTGAAAATGTGTTTTTGTTTTAAACAGTTATGAAGTTGATTCCCATGGTTTAATATTTTCTGATTATATCTTTGAGTGGCATCAAACGATTTGTCATGTTCACATGTTTCAAGCTTTCTTTCTGTAGATTTTTCCTCTTTCCATTTGTATTCTTCTTCATCTGAATCATCACTGCTTATATAATCGTATGAACTATCAGCTAGCTTAAAATTGGTTAATTCGATTTTCTTTCTGATTTCACATATTTCATTTTCTTTTTTATTGTTTTGATTTTTAGAACTAAATTTGCAAAGCGGTTGATGTATTGTATGACGTGCTTTGTAAACTTTTTGCAAATTATTGGTAATACAGTAAAAACTACAAATTGGTATTCTTCCTTTATTTCTTAATAAATGTGAGAAAAACATGGAGTATTTTTTAACATTCATTTCATTTGCAAATGTTCCTTTTTTCTCCTATGTGTTATATATCAGATGTTTCATACGTAAAATATTGGATGTGTTCTCTTCCAAGGTTTTTTTTTTTTTTTTTTTCCCCCCCTATTTTCTGTAGGGAAGTTTTTATTGTGATTTGCTTTCTTTCCACTCTTTTGTATAACTCACCATTTGTTCTTTTCTACTCGTTAACTTAGTAAGCATCATTTTTTTTTTTTTTTTTTTTTTTTTCTTTGGAGGGGGGTAGATGATGCATTTATATTTACCTGCACAAAGACGTCTGTGCATTTTTAAGGCACGTATCCACAACCCTTTTTTTTTTTTCACACACGCATTTTATGAAACATTATGTGAGACTTAAAAATCTTATTTGTAAGCAGGTTTCATAAGGGAAAAAAACTGCTACAAATATAATACCGTCCAACATTAACCCTCCACGAGGAACATAAGCAAAACGTTTGTATTTTTCATTATCCCATACATAATTATTTATGTGTTTTTGCTTAAACTTAATAAGTTACTTCACGATGTCGTCATTTTTCACAATTTTAACCCTTTTTTTTTTTATGCAACGAGTGAAACTGGTGAAACGGATGAAACCGATGAAACGGGTGAAACGGATGAAACCGATGAAACGTTTGTTAATTGAACATGACATGCTACAGATTACAAATAAGGACCGTTTGGAGGTTTTTTTAAAAAAAAAAAAAAATAATTTCTTTAAATCGTTTTCACACGAGTTTCTATTTTTTCTATGAAAACAACATGAGGAATAAAAGTGCGTTAAAGTCACGATTAGACTTTGTAAAAGTGTATGCACACATGCAAGCGTGTACCCACACGATTGAGAGAAATATCAAAAATAGCTGTGAATTTATGAATAATGAATTTTAAAATATTTCGAGAGATAAAAACGTAACAACATGGGTCAGATGAAAAAAAAATTGAAAAATGAAATAAAAATTTTAGTAAATTGGAAACTTATTTAAAAAGTAACTTTAGTTTTACGAAGTAGAATCATTCTTATAAAAAAAAAAAAAAAAATTTTTTTATTACTTTTATATAAGAAGATTCGTTAAAATGAAAAATATAGATAAGGATTCTCCTTTTTCTGATAAATTCTTATTCATAAAGGGTGTGCAAATCAAAATATGCACATGAGTACTTCTATGCAGGTGGGTATTTTCAACGCACTGACCTAAACTTTTATCTTTGGTCTTGTATCATTTTTTTGGTTCATTCTATTATTTGAAACTCAATTCATGTGCTTAACATGGGGTTATACGTTTGCATACGCATGCACAAGTATATACACATTTGTGTTGTCGCTTTTCTGCTGAGCCATTCACTCCACTGTTTACATACAACACTCATGGAGAGCTCATAGTATGCACAGTTCTGATACGACGTATAAATGCAACGTCATATTTTCCTTACTACTTTAGATTTACAGGGTTACTCCCCATGGAGGAAAAGTTTTTTTTTTTTTTTTTTTTTTTTTTTTTTTTCTCAATATATGCCACCCATATCTCCCATAGAATTCACCGAATTCATATGCGGATTCGTTTCGTCCACTTTTGTGTCCTTGAAATCAACGATGGCTACTTCTGTTGTTGTCATAAGTGATGCTATAGAAGCTGCATCCGAAATAGCTGTTTTGACAACTTTAGTGGGATCGATAATTCCTGATTCGATCATATTTACATATTTTCCTTCTTGTGCATTAAATCCAATGTTGGAATTTTTTTCTTTTAAAATATTACCAGCAACTACTGATCCTTCATGTCCAGCATTTTCAGCAATTTGTTTAATAGGTGCTTTACATGCATCTTTGATTATATTGACACCAACTCTTTGATCATAATTATCTGTTTGCACCGAATCTAATTCTTTGGATGCAAATAATAATGCACTTCCACCACCTGGAACAATACCTTCTTCAACAGCAGCTTTGGTTGCACACAAAGCATCTTGTATTCTATCTTTAATTTCGTTCACTTCTACTTCACTTATTCCTCCTACTTTAATTAATGCAACACCTCCTGTTATTTTGGCTAGTCGTTCTTGTAATTTTTCTTTCTCATAATCGGAAGTATTTAATTTTATAGCATTTCTTATACTTTCACATCTTTCATTAATTTCTTCTTTTTTCCCTTCTCCTTCCATAATTAATGTACTATCCTTAGTTACATTAATCGATTTAGCTTTCCCTAAGTAAGATACAACATCTGGGTCATCCAATTTTAATCCTGCTTCTTCCGTTACAACTTTAGAACCTGTCATCACAGCAATATCATGAACAAGTGCTTTTCTATGTTCACCAAATCCTGGAGCTTTAACTGCACATATTTTTAATCCTAATCTTAATTTATTTACTATCAATGTAGCCAATGCATCACTATCTACATCTTCTGCAATAACTAATAAGGATGACTGATTCTGTAAAACGTGTTCCAAGATTGGTAGTAAAGATTTAACACTTGAAATTTTCTTTTCATGTATAAGTATGTATGGTTTATCAAGTTCTACTTTCTGATCTTTACTATTATTAATAAAATATGGAGATATATATCCTCTGTCAAATTTTATTCCTTCCACAATTTCGAGTTCATGTTGTAATGTTTTTCCTTCTGTAACAGTTATGGTACCTTCTTTTCCAACTTTTTTCATAGTATCAGCTATTAGCTGTCCTATATTTTTATCTCCATTAGCTGATATACTAGCTACATTAAATATTTCTTCAGTTGTTGTTACATCTTTTTTTATCGAATTTAAATACTCTAGAACCTTTTCTACTCCTTTATTTATTCCTCTTAATAAATCCATTGGGTTCATGCCTGAATCTACTGCTTTACATCCTTGTTGAAATATCGATCTAGCTAAAATCGTAGCTGTTGTTGTTCCATCTCCTGCTTTGTCGTTTGTGTTTGCAGCTACTTGTTTCACCATCTGAGCACCCAAATTAGCTAGCTTGTTATTAAATTCAATGCTCTTCGCAACTGTAACTCCATCTTTTGTTATTTTCGGAGAACCAAAGGATTGTTCTATTATTACGTTTCTTCCCTTTGGTCCAAGCGTTACACTCACAGCATCTGCCAACTTGTTGCACCCTAAAGTGGGCATCCGGGGGAGAGGGGGAAGAAAAGAAAAAAAAAAAAAAATTATTGAATAAATGGGATGAACAACATATGATGTATTATTTATTGAGCATACCAATTATGTCTGATTAGTTGTTACACATGCAGGTATATCATCACAGGGGTTCTAGAAGAAGGGTTATACGCTAAGTATAACTCAAATCATGATTTACACAAAGATGGCATTATGTATTAATGTGGACGCGTTCCCAAAGGAGCCCAAAATTTCGGTATGCAAAAAAAAAAAAAAAAAAAAAAAAAAAAATATACATATATATACATATATGCATGCCTATATGTATTCTCCTTGTACATTTAGATTTATGATATATCTTACCTGTGAGCATTGCTGTTCTGGCATCGCTACCAAATCGTATATCTTTCGATATGTTTCTTTTCTGAAACGCGTTTAAAACTGAAACGACGCATTTGTTTGTGCATTCCCCTTTATTGAGGACTTTTCCGCGCAATGTGGATAACATTTTTATTTTTCAAGAAATTTCTCTCTAAATTTAAGCAATTATTCGTGTTTGAAAATGAACTTAATATGTTTATACACCTGTTTGTGTGATATCGTTTTTTTGGCTGTTCGCTTTTTTTGCCTATTTTTTTATTTTTCTCCTATGTGCGATATGTAATGGTAAAAAACAACATCAAGTCATGGGCCTTGAAATGAAGCTATACTCTGTGGTTGTTTCTCGTTCGACTTCGCACACTAATTGCTTCGTTGAGTAAATGTACGTTGGTATTATACAAGCAATTGTGTTTATATGTATACACAAATGTGGTAAAAAATTCAAATGGAATGAGGATTTTTTTTTAAAAGAAAAGAAGAAAAAATGTACACGTATGCATATATATATACAATGCTCAGTAGCTTTCCTTTTCCTGCGATAAAAATTATAGTTGGCATTATATATTTTTTTTTTTTTTATTTAATGTTGTATGTTTCACATTTTAATTTTTCATAATTGTGCCATGCTTTATTGTTTCATTTTGTTATTTTCTTTCCATTTTTTTTTTTTTTTTTTTCTTTTGGCTCTACATACATACCACGTTGCTATCTGACTTGTATTTAAAGCATGTGGAATTTTTTTTTTAAAAAAAGCTTTAAGTCCCCTTTTTTTATTTTTTTTGACGTGCATAAAATTTATGAAATCTATTAAAATTACGTGAACACAACACCACCCTGATGTGAGAAGGGGAAGAGCGGACGGATCCTGGCTCCTATACGTGGTTACAAACAAAAGATTTATGCCTCTAACCATCAACAAATTTATTGTGTTATGCTTTTACAAGTGTAGATGAACAATAGAAAAAGGAGGTAATTTTTTTTTAGAGGAAAGATGTAACAATAAATGAACCGTTTTCTTGGTAAAGGGGAAAAAATCGTGCATATTTATTAAGATATGTATAAAAATATAAGCGTGTGTATGCTACCCATGATGTGGCACGAAATAAAAGAAAAAAAAAAAAAAAAAAAAAAAAGTACATAAATAGCTGAAAAAAAGATCAATTTAATTTTATATCAAATCAAGAGCAGTATTGGAAAAACGTAGATGTGCATTTGTTTAATATTAATAAACTTATTTAGCTTCCTTTTTATTGTACTTCATTCATTTTTTGTTATTACACCAATAAAAAGTTATGCAGAAAAAAAAGTTATTGTTAAAAAAGGTGAACACTTTAACCTTGTTGGAAAAGTGTATAAAATAAAGCTGTTCCTTTTTTTTTTTTTTTTCTTTTTTTCATATTTGAACGTGAGAGATATCTTGAGGAATATATTTATTTTATTTTTTAATCTACTTTTTTTAAAAACACAGGGAAGTTTTCTATAACATATTTTCCATTTACTGTTTGTCCTTGGTCATTTTGAATATGATATATTTTCTGTAATTTTATGTAATACACCTGTGTTTCTTTTGATATACTAAAGTTTGGAGACTGTTCCTAAAACATTTGTTTCGTTGAATAGATGGTATTCAGTGTATTATTTATTGTTTTTTGTTTGTTGTTTTTTTTTTTTTTTTCATAAATTTTCTATTTTTACATGTAACAATTTTCCTCTTAGCTTAAATACCTGTGTATCCTGCCAGTTGAAATCTAGAATTTCCATCCAATTGTTTGAGTTCTTATTTATGTTATTTTTTTTTAATAATTCTGACAAACCATCATAATTCAAATTGTATTGAAAGAAAGTTAGCTGATTCGAGCTAAAAAAATATTATGAGAAAAAAAAAAAAGAAAAAAAAAGAAAAAAAAAGAAAAAAAAAAAATATGAACAAGTCATAAAAATAAAAACACTTTTCGGAAAGAGCGATAATGATGATGAACACACGAATATGAACACACAACATATTTAACTCATTAATATAAATGTGTATAAATATATCTTGTATACTTCTCTATGATGGGAGAACTCATTGTGTTAATGTAGAAATTCGTTTCACTAGTGTCATGTATTCTTATCTGCAAAGGGGAGAAGAGGAGGAAAAAAAAAAAAAAAAATGTTGATTAAATAATGTGTATGTGAAAAATGTTTTATTATAAAATAAAACCATGCGTAAAAAAATTGTTTCTCGTGTTTATATTCATCTGCACACATAAGCAGAAGAAATTTACATATATACGTATTTATATGTGTATTTTCCGAACTTGCTTTGAATTTGACAATATATTGCAGCCCAGGCAATTATATATTAAAATAGAAGATTCAACCACAGCAACCCTGAATAATAGGAAAATTTAATCACCCCACGGGGGATATAAAAAAAAATATATATACATATGTATATATTTAATGGTAACATCCTAAAAGGCATTTATTTGTGGCAATGTGAAAAACATTTTTATAGGATAAAATGTGGAGTACATAACTTCATTTCTTGCAGCTTCTGTATGGATGTATTCTTTCACTGGAATGTGCATATGTAAATGTGTTTATGCGAAAACATGCCGTTCATTAAGTATTTTATCGGAAATCATGAATGGGCAGCTTTCATATTTTACCAAATAGTGCAGTTTTTAATTCTTCGTATTAACACAGAACTTAACACATCGAGAATTATAACTTCGCAATTAACCTGTTTACAGAAAAATAAATGTTGGTGTAATTGGTGCTTAACAAGCTATTTAGTGGTATTATATTATATCATATTATATTTTTTTATTTAATGGTACTAAATTGTCCAGAATTAGGCTCGAGCATTCAGTTTCGTCATGTCCTCTAATTATCCTGGTCACATTTAAAAAAAAGTTGTTCATAAAAAGATTCACTTGGTTTGTAATATTTCGATTTTATTAGTGGAGTACTATTAATCATATCTTAATGAGTACGCTTTTTTTTTTTTTTTTTTTTTTTTTTTTTTTTTTTTTTTTTTTCCTTTTTTTTTTTTTTTTTTTTTTTTTTTTTTTTTTTTTTTTTTTTTTTTTTTTTTTTTTTTTTTTTTGTTCCCTTTTTTGGCTGTTTTTTTCAAATTGTTCATACCTTTCATTTTGAAGATTTTGAAAGAATAACTTATGCTGATTTAAGTCAACCCAGTCATCAGTTAACTCTTTACTTTCATTTTCATTCTCATTTTCATTTTCAATGGAGTCATTTTCTGGAATAAGAAAATTATCACCACAAATGTCATTGAACACTCCCAAGACTTTTTTGTTCTTATTCTGAATAAGCATATGTTTTAAGGACTCGATTTCCTTTATCAATTCTTTCAGTTTCTAATAAAAATGTTGTAAAAACGCAGGTTCATATGATTTTGTAAAAAAATATGTGTTCGCGTATATTTCGAAGAGATGTATATTTTTTTGGAACATGTCAATTTTCCTCTTTTGCACTTTTTAACTTTTTCACCTTTTCATATATTACGACTGAACTATGCTTGATGTATTGAAAATAAACAGTGGAAAACTTGTCTTTCAGTTGAACAGTTCTATCGAACAATACATTAACATCTTTCAATGCATTATCATCAGGGAGGGTGGTATTTTTCAACTGTTGTACTTTATTTTCAATGTCTAACGGGTTATTCAACAGGGGAAGCAAATAAAGGGGAAATATATACATATATATATATATGTATGCACATATATGTATATGTTTTTTTTCTGGCAGAATTAAGGCAGTTTGTTATTATATTTCATGGCATTACGATAGCATGGGCTATAATGTGCTTGCGTTATAAATGACCAAAAGCAGACAATCACAATGAACAGAAATGTTTGCCCCCTCTCTTCTCACCACCTTTTCTTTACTTATATGTAACACCGGGGAACATGTATATGCACGCCGTACTCAACAAAGCATGTACATATAATTATTTTGATGGTATAAAATAAAACCTTTCACATTTTTATGAAGAATTTCTTCATAATTATGGGACCCATTTTTTTCGAAGTCTTCATCCATGTTTTGGTAGATACCTCAATCATGACCTGTTATGTTTGTAACAATTTTTAAACCGAACATAAGCTAGGAAAGGAACGTAAAATATTGCAACATATATAATAGCACTATGGAGGAGGGAAGAACAAGAGAAAAAAAAAAAAAAAAAATTCTCAAATGTAAATATATAACAAGTGAAATATAAAAATAATCCTCAATTTTGGCTTTGTAACAGAGGAAAATTATTTATTTTGATCTTATTTGCTTTTATCATATTTTATTTAAGATAAAAATGTGTGTAATTTTAAAAAAGTAAAATAACCCTGTTATTTAGAGATGTATATATTTTTCATATATTTAAATATATATGAACCTTTTTTTTTCTTTTTCTTTTTCACAAATTTTATCCATGTGCTGGTATAATCAGTCCTATATGTTTACAAGGAATTCATAACACAAGTACCTTACAATTATAATTTTTTTTTTTTTTTTTTTTTTTGTTCAATATATAAATGATCAATTATGAAAATTAGAAGAATTTCCTGAATTCTGTTCCATTCGTTCACGCCAAAAGGTAAAAATGGGTGTATTAAGCAGATTTATGGATAGGGAAAATACACCTAGGTACTTTATATGTTAATTGAGCTAGCGTGTAGTGTTATGTTTTTTTTTTTTTTTTTGGGGAAGGGGGAAACCCTTAAGTGGGCACGTTCCATAGTGTATATATTTTGTTTGGCATACATACACACATACATACAGGTGTGCCTGTTTATGCATATGTTTTTTTTTTAAATGCACATTCACGTTTTCTTATGTATATGCATGTATCCTCACAAGGGTCTTAGCACACAAATCGATCATATACTTAGGAGCCAAGGGACACCCTGCAAACTTGTGTACTTGCAGCGCTTATGATTGCACGCATACTAATGATAATAAGCCAGGACACATTTTAGACATTATTCCCACGAATATAGTATGAAAAAAAAAATGTACATTATATATCCATGTACATATATATGTATATATGAATATATATGTACCCTTGTTCGTTCATCAATACATGCATGTCCACGCAAAATTGGAGAACCTTGCAATTTTCTCTCCTTGTTAATTTTTTTTTTTCTTTTTTCCCCAATCAATTTATACAGTTTTAATTTTTTGTGTAAAATGTTTCGATTAGGCAAAATATTGGGAGTTAAAGCGCCGTAGTGAAATTTTTTTTTTTTTTCTTAAATGAATGAAGTTATGAAAGTGTATACAAATATGTTTATGCATTTTATATGTATTCATATATGTATAAATGTATGCATACATGTACGTATTATATATGCACGTATGCATGTGCACAAGTGGTGATAAACGCTCGAGTACACACATTCACCATGAACACACAAAGATATGAACACATGCTGATATAAGCATGTTCCCATACACGAACACATATATGCGCATATTTGTATTCATAAATAATAACGAAAACATACGGGGCTGCAAACTTCAATAACTTCTTAGGGAATATTCTAAAATAAAGAATGACCAATTAACAAAATATATAAATAAGAATTTTTTATTGTAAAAATAAGTGTCCCTATATATATATATATATATATATATATATATATATATATATATTTTTTTTTTTTTTTTTTTTTCCTACTCAAAGTCTTGTTTTATTTTCCACAATTTTGTTTGAATATAAACTCATCGTTGACAAAAAGTACATTTTTTTTTTTTTTTTTTTAATTATTTCGTTAAAATGGACAAAGAGAATTATCTTGACCAAGAAGTTTTGTTGAAGGTCCAAAATAATGATGATATTTTGAAAGAGAATCAGTTCAGATGGGTAAGGTGGTGGAAAGAAAAAAGAAAATCAAAACTATCCATATAGGCTTTATCAATATGTGTTTGTAGCGCCGTTCAACGTAGTTCTGTGTGTGCGTGTTGTCTTATGGTTGTATCTTCCAATAGGAGAGCAAAAAATCATATATAAATATATTAACCGCCATTTCCTTTTTTTTTTTTTTTTTTTTTTTTTTCTTCCTCCTCCTTCTCTTCTTATACAGGTTATGTTCCCGATAAAGTATAAGACATTTTGGGTAGGTTCTTCCAAAAGAAAGGCCAAAGAAACTGAACTTTTTATATTTTTACCATTTTTCCATAGTATTTTATTCTATGCACTTTTTTTTTTTTTTTTTTTTTTTTTTTTTAATTTACCTATTTACTAATCTTTTTCATATCGTTTTCCCCCTATAGAATTATTATAAAGAGATAGAATCCCTCTTTTGGACCGCCGAGGATTACAATTTCGATAAAGATAAAATATTTTTGGAAAGTATTGACAAGAATATGCTCGTGAAGTTATTCGAACTGATATGTTTTTACAGTTTAAAGTGAGGAAAAATGGAAAAAAAATAGAAAAAAAAAAAAAAAAAAATAATAAAATAAAACAAGTCCATGCTAAAATATGTTCAGTGTTTTTTCCCATTACATCCTGTATGAATCCATATTTATATGTGATTTTTTTACTCGTGAAAAAAAACATGGTATATCAGTCCACCACCATGACCATTGCTCCTTTTTTTTTTTTTTTTTTTTTTTTTTTTTTTTTTCTTTCCCTCCTCCCTTCACTCACATAGGGACCTACATGTGTATGAAGAGCAATCACTGATTACTAGCAAAATGCTTGACATTATTCAGATTCCAGAAGGGAGAGCATTTTACGGATTTCAAATGTGCATGGAAAATATACACGATGAAGTGTATGCATGCATATTCGAAACATACATTCCTGACGCGAAAGAGAAAAGAGTTATTATTAACAAGGTTATACAATTAGACAGCGTATTAAAGAAACAGAAATGGCTAACAGAAGTATTCGAATCGAATATACCATTTTATAACAAGCTAGTACTTATATACATTTCGAAGGTTCTTTTTAATGGTACATTAAATATTCTCATTGGATATTGTAAAGAAAATTCTATATTACCATGCTTATGTAATGTTCATGCGAAAATTCACCGAGATGAATATCTTCATGGTGATTTTTCTGTTATGTGTTGTAATCATTTAAATAACAAATTAAAATATGAAAGTGTTTTAGAATATTTTAAAATGGCTGTTCAGTTAGAGTATCAATTTTCTTTGGAGATGTTAGAGTTATCTGTTTTGAAAATAAAAAAGGAACAAGTGAAATTATTTCTTGAATACTTAGCTGATACTATGTTGGTAAATTTAAAATATCCCAAGTACTTTAATTCCAAATATCCGTTCACTTGGCCGGAATTTAATAAGGTGATCTTTTTTTTTTTTTTCTTTTTTTTCCCCCCGTCCCTTCGCATTATTTCTGTGCAGCATACCAAGTGAAACATTTGATTTGTTTTGTGCATTTTTAGCATATATGTAGTGGTGGCCTATATGTGGGCAAATATTAAAGAATGTGATTCTTTTTTTATACGTCTATTTGTCGTTCGTTTGGTGCAGCACTGCACGGAATTTACCTTACACATTTATGATCATTTTATTATTCTTACACTATTCTTTCGTTACTGTTTCGTTATTTCTTCCCTACTGCTTCCTTACTGTTTTTTTTGTTTTATTCTCACTACTGGCAGGTCGTGGTAAGCGATGACCATAAATCAGAGTCAGTCAAAAAGACGGAAGATATTTATGGAGAGAGACAAATAGTCCTTGACGAGGACTTTTAAGTGAGGATCATGATAATTTCGAATGAAAAAGGGGAGAAAGTATGTTCAGAAGTATAACATTTCGATACTACAAATGAATTATTCAAACTTGTGCAACGAAAAAAAAAAAAAAAAAAAATAGACATATACATATACCATGCCGATTAAAATGGTACATATAAACACCGTGGCTCATAAAATGAAGAGATAAAAATAATCCCTTATGAGAACATTTGTGAGTCTCTTTATTTTTTTTTTTTTTTTTTTTTCGCACATTTTTAATAAATTAAAAGAATAACTTGCAACTTTCAATTAAATGGCATTTTTTCTTTTCTTTTCTTTTTTCCCCCCTTCTAACTCGTCTATTGTACCCACATGCATCATACATATGCACACAATTTTTCTTTTTTTCAAATTATATGTAAATTGAAAAAAAAAGAAAAAAGAAAACATAGTTCATGTACTAATCATCCCACTCTGGTGTGATAATTCATAAAAATGCAAAGATATGCGTAAGAAAATTAAATCATAAATATAAATACTTTTACACATATCCTGAATTGGAATTAATATTGTGTTATCTTGCAAGGTGTCTCAATACATGCGCACAGAATTTGCTCAACCTGTGCTATCCACATTTTAACTGGTCCTAAGTTGCACCCGCGTATGGAAAAAAAAAAAAAAAAAAAAAAAAAAAAAAACACAAACACAAACATAGCAATACCTATATACACTAACATACACACAATAAAAGGCATGCAAAAAAAATATATCTTTATTGTTCATTCAGCTTTAAGGATAAGAAGTTTATTTTCCCTCCACCTTATTTTTTTTTTTTTTTTTTTTACGTGTGATTTTTATAGGCGCCTTTTTGCAGAACCAATTTGCCCTCGTATAAATGAGAATATGTAAATGTGTATTTATATACACGCTTTTATAGATGAATCTTGACGATATGGCTTTTTATTCATTCGCCTGAAATGTGTCACTTCTCCCTTATATGGCCGCCTTTGCGCCTATGAAGGTCATAAAAGTTGAAGAAGTTTCATAACATATATATTTTTAGTCTTATATTTATTTTTTTTTTTTTTAATTTATATTTTAAGCCCTAGTTACAACACCTTCCCCCTATTCCCATGTTCACCTTGATAACAATTTTATATATCTACTCAAATAAATATGTGCGAATGTGTATGGGATATGAGATTATATTTACTTAACTCAATAGTCCAAATTGGTTCTCACCTTTTATAACTTGTAAGTAAAATGATAATATTCATAAACGGGGAAAAGTAGCTATTTTCTTTTTTTTTTTTTTTTTTTTAAAGCATACTACTTTTACCTTGCGTGGTCAGATGAAAAGGATTCTTTTTTGTGAATACAAATATATTTATTGAATTTTTTTTTTTTTTTTTTTTTTTTTTTTTTTTTTTGTGTGTGTGTGTTGTGTGTTCTCAAAATATAACGCAATTTTTAGCAACATCACATTTGGGTGTAGAAAAATGTACAAGAAAAAAAAAAAAAAAAATGAAAAAAACATGAATATTCGGTTTCATAGTTTTCGCTGTTATATCACTTAATATAAGAAATATATAGTGTTTCTCTTTTATAACTTGTATAAAAATATATTTTCATATATAAGTGGGATAAAAATTAGGCATGAATAATAAAACGAGCACTTTTTTTTTTTTTTTTTTTGCACGTTATTTTATGTACTTGTGTGGATAGGGTTTTTAGCAAGTAAAAAATAATACGATTATGGGGGAGAGTTAATAGGATTGCGTAAGGGGTGGGAGGGATTTACGCGATACTTATGAAAAGTGTTTATATTTACATGCGTGTAGAAAAAATATATGAAATGTGCACAATGTCCAAAAGTGTACTGAAAAAAAGATGGGGTAGGGGGATAAACTAATGTGGTGGAGTGAAACTGAATTGGGGAGTATTGCAAGATGTGGGTCACATTAGGGTATAGTGAAGTATGGGGTATAAATATAATTGCATTCGAGGTTGCATAAGCAAGCAGTATACTTAAGGCTACTTTTATGCTATATTTATGAGCTGTTAAGGGATTACCCGTGAGGTTGTTCATTTGCTTAACAACATAATATATTATGCACTTTTTTCCTTTATCTGCCTGTCAACGTGTGGCTTATTACAACGCGAAATGAAGTAAAAAGTGACAAAACATAAAATAAAATAACGCAGCGATAATATCCTCGCTCTAGTGTTTTTTTTTTTTTTTTTTTTTCTTATCGATTTTAACCAGAGGGATATACATTTATATATATATATATAATAATATTTGTACGCGTGTAGAAAATGTAGAGCCTGTGCAAACCCCCCCACCACCATGATAATCGAATTGCAAAAAGCCGTCGTCTTTATTTTTCTACAAAAAACAAAAAAATGCGAGAAAAAAGTAGTCCATATTTATTTTGCATATAAAAAAAATTATATGTGCGCACCATAGAAGATATAACAATTCAGATGAACTGGTGCTTTTTTTTTTTTTTATTTTTTAAAATATTTTAATGTATGAAAGGAGACACTCCCTTCTTCAATAAATTATATGCGTATATTTTTTTTTTTTTTCTTCTTTTTTAAAAATAATATTTTCAAATACACCCTTTTGAAATACATATATTTTTACGTTCACTCTTTTTACAATATCATTTCATAATTTTTTTATTTACAAAAAGAAAATCGTCTGCAGTAATAACACCAAAATATATATAAAGAAAACACGCATAAACATAAAAAAACAAAAATACTTTGTCATATCAATTACACGAATTGCTGAATTTTTTTTTTATCATTTTCAACATCACTTATTGAGTAACACCTTTTACCACATAGAAATATAGCTTTCATATCTGCTACTTTTCAAAAGTTCACCCAACAATTTTATAAGTTCCAACCAAACGCAGAAAAACTATGGCTCACTTAATAACCCGCATATCTGCCCGTGAAATTTTGGGTAAGTACATGAATAGTTCCCTCAACTCCAACACGTTATGTCTACAAGTCATGCTTACGTTTACATGCTTACGTTTACATGCTTACGTTTACATGCTTACATTTACGTGCTTACATTTACATGCTTACCTTTGCGTGCTCACGTTTGCATGCTTACGAATTCGTGCATGAGGTGTAAATATATACATATGTACCTACGAAAATATTTTATTCATGCGCGGGATATATTCATGTGAATATATCGATCATATATAGAGGTGATCCGCCTGGCATCGTTTCGTTTTCCGGCAAGCTTTTTTGCACTGTATATACATGCCACTCCTATTTGTGTATCCTGTATAACATGCTTTAAAGATTGTGTAAAAAAATGCGCATGTGTTTTTAAGTCCCTTTTTACATTAGAGTGTAGATAAGTGCTAGTACACATTTTTAGAATATATAAAATTCAAAATGGAGAGGAGGGGGGGGGGGGGAGATATTGGAATATTTTTCTACACATGTACCCACATGGGTTGAATTAGTTACGAAATGTTATTCTATCTTCCCTATAATTGATTTACTTTTTTGGGAATATAAATATGGAGGACCATATTGCAAATGATGTTGGTCCCCAGTAGCAACCTGTAAAAACCGTTACCCACAGAATTACATAATTCACTACTGTGTATGCTTGATGTGTGTATAATCTTTATTCCCTCTACATGCATTGTTACCTCCATTATGTGAGTAATTACCCAGTGTATTGAAATGATAAGAATTTCGTGTAAAAAAAAAAAAAAAAAATAATAAAAAAATAAATAATAATAATAGTAATAGGATTAGAAATAGTAATAGATATAACAACAAGAATAGTAATAATAATTCTTACACAATGTAGAAAAAATTGTGTAACGTGAATTACGATCCTTGTATAGCAAAAATAGAGTTGTGTGAATGTTTTTTTAATTTTTATTTTTTTATCCATTTTTTATTTTATATTTTTTTGATTTATTATTTTTTTATTTTATATTTTTTGATTTATTATTTTTTTATTTTATATTTTTTGATTTATTATTTTTTTATTTTATATTTTTTTTGGTTTTTTTTTTTTTTTTTCAATTTTGCGTCCACACTGTGCACACGTTTTCGTCGCCCATTTTTGCGCAATTCTTAGACTCCCGAGGAAACCCAACTGTAGAAGTGGACCTAGAAACGAACATGGGAATATTTCGAGCTGCAGTACCATCAGGAGCATCTACAGGAATTTACGAAGCGCTGGAGTTGAGAGACAATGACAAGAGTAGGTACTTAGGAAAGGGTGTACAGAAAGCTATTAAAAATATTAATGATATTATTGCACCGAAAATAACAGGTTTAGATTGTAGAGAGCAGAAAAAAATTGACAACTTGATGGTCGAAGAATTAGATGGAAGTAAAAATGAATGGGGATGGTCTAAAAGTAAATTAGGAGCAAATGCAATTTTAGCAGTGTCTATGGCTGTATGTAGAGCTGGTGCTGCTGCAAATAAAGTATCTTTATATAAATATTTAGCTCAGTTGTCAGGAAAGAAAAGTGATCAAATGGTTTTACCTGTTCCTTGTTTGAATGTAATAAATGGAGGTTCACACGCAGGAAATAAATTATCTTTTCAAGAATTTATGATAGTTCCAGTTGGTGCACCAAATTTTAAAGAGGCATTAAGATATGGAGCAGAAGTATATCACACTCTCAAATCAGAAATTAAAAAAAAGTATGGAATTGATGCAACTAATGTAGGTGATGAAGGAGGATTTGCACCAAATATTTTAAATGCAAATGAAGCTCTTGACTTATTAGTAAGTGCTATTAAAAGTGCAGGTTATGAAGGAAAGGTTAAAATTGCTATGGATGTAGCTGCATCTGAATTTTACCAAGCCGATACCAAAACATATGATTTGGATTTTAAAACACCAAATAATGATAAGTCATTAGTTAAAACAGGTGCTGAACTAGTAAATTTGTATATTGATATGGTTAAGAAATACCCCATTATTTCAATTGAAGATCCATTTGATCAAGACGATTGGGAAAATTATGCCAAATTAACGGAAGCTATTGGAAAAGATGTTCAAATTGTTGGTGATGATTTACTAGTGACCAATCCTACCAGAATTACTAAAGCTCTTGAAAAAAAGGCTTGTAATGCACTTTTGCTTAAGGTTAATCAAATTGGTTCTATTACTGAAGCTATTGAAGCCTGTTTATTATCGCAGAAAAATAATTGGGGTGTTATGGTCTCACATAGATCTGGTGAAACAGAAGATGTTTTTATAGCAGATCTTGTGGTTGCCCTTCGAACTGGTCAGATTAAAACTGGTGCACCATGTAGAAGTGAGAGGAACGCTAAATACAATCAGTTGTTAAGAATTGAAGAATCTCTTGGAAGCAATGCTCTTTTCGCTGGTGAGAAGTTCAGGCACGAGTTGAACTGAACCAACCAACAACCAATCCCCTTTTCCTGCAGCACTTTATGCCAACAGCCTGAATCAGGGATGGTGGTATGCATGAGTTGAGTATGTGAATGCGTGTAGACAGAGATGATATATATATATATATATATATATATATATATATATATAACTTCTTGAAGTGTTTGATATGATGATGTGGATGTCATTTTTGATATGCACATTTCCATACTCGACTCAAGCAGTGCTAAAAAAAGGCTCCCAAAGATTCGTATGCATTTTTACATGTAAACTGCACGTTCAAGTCTCGTTACTATATTTTTATATACATATCTATACATGATTATTACATTTATGTGTATATTTATATATGCTTCAGTATATACGCACGTAATATACCTATGTCATATATATCTCTATGTGTTTATATATTGGACAGCACTCTCTGTTACAGAACAACTTTTCTACATATTCATATTTTCCATTAAGTTACACTCGCCCTCATGCATGTAAGTTTTTATATTTTCGTATCCATTGCACATTTTTTATAAACATATATACATGAACTTATGAAACAGTGGCATTGAAAAATTGATTGATTGTTCGCATTCAAAATTTATCTCCAGATTGTTTTATATAATGAGATACAGAAAAAGTAATTTATACATGTATGGAATTGTAAAATTTGTTTAATTCATGTTTGTAATGTTTAGGATATGGAAATATAGGCAAAGATAGAAAGATGGAAAGATAGAAACTGTTTTTTTTTTTGTTTTTTTTTTTTTTATTATTTTATCACAGTTTATGTAACAATCTTATATGTGTTCTACTTTTTTTTCTCTTTTGTTTGAATCCATGGGTTATTCTACCCATCAGGCTTGAGTTGATCCATCACATGGTAAATGTAGAAATTGGTCCATGAAATATGAACACTTGAGTAAAAAGCTGATAAATCAGATTTGAAGTAAGAGCTGCATAAGTATTTATGATTAGAGTACTCAACTGCATCCCTCAAAAAATATTCAGTTTTAATCAAGTATAACCAAGTTACAAAAAGGAAAAGGCTTGGGAATGCCAAAGCCAGGGTATCTCCATCAACATAACAATATGAAGGAAAATGATAAAAAAAAAAAAAAAAAAATGAGAAATAAAAAATCCCTCAGTAGTTTAAAAGCCCTTTTCCCCTTTTAAATTTATCATGTTAATAAAAATATTTATGTAATTATTTGTGACATAAAAATAAAGAAAAATTACAGGGTAATAATTATAATCAAACGTTTTTGTTTCAATCCACTTTTTTTTGTTTTTTTTTTATTTTATGCAAAAATAAATTTTACCAAACTTGGAACAAAAAAAAAAAAAAAAAAAATATTCGTAACAAGAGAAAAACTTGATTGAAGAGAGAAAATCAAAAGGAATATTTTAAAGTAAATATGTAAATTTCTCAATTTTTCCAAAAAAAAAGAAATGTAAAAATAAAATAAAACTCCCAACATGCATTTTGCGCATTTTAAAAAACTAGTGCTTGTGCAGTGAATTCATTTAAACAGGTAGGTTTTGTGTCATCAGGTGTGTAAAACGAGGGTCATGGTGCTTGGCCAGCAAAAAAAAAAAAAAAAAAGAAAAAAGTAGGAAATGTAGAAAATGTAGAAAGTGTAGAAAGTGTAGCAAATGTAGAAAATGTAGAAAGTGTAGCAAATGTAGAAGGTGTAGCAAATGTAGAAGGTGTAGAAAATGCAAAAAACGCAGAAACATAAAAAGGTAGGTCAAATCATGAGGAAAGAGGAAAAGGAAGAATAGAATCAAGGAAAATTAACGCCAAGTAACAACACAATCATAAAACTCATGCATGTGGATTCGGGTGATCAAAAGAATTTCCACAGCTCAAAGCACACATTATTGTGACAAATTCAAAATGAAACATTCGCTTTTGTAAAGAAACTGAGAAGGCGGGAAAGAAAAGAAAAAAGAAAAATTTTCGCCAAAGTCTTATAAAAGCGAACACATTTGAAAATTTATTTTAATGTTACTCTTTTTTTTTTTTTTTTTTTTCCATTTAAAACAAATATGCACAAGATGGAAAAAAAGAAAAATCTTATTATCATGTACATATTGACCCACACATGTGGATGTAGATATGATCAATAAACTCTGAAAATGCTCAAACTCAGTGTACCTTTTTCTTTTTTTTTTTAGTTTTTTTTTTTTGACCTCCCTTCACCCTCACTGCTCCCTTTATTTTTATGATGTTACACAGAGCAGACTATAACTCAAAAACGAACCTTTGGTTGTGTATTTGTGTCACTAAAATAAAAGCTCTATGAAAGTCGATTGTGTTTATTTCGGCTGAAAATGTTTTTTTTTTTTTTTTTTTGTTTTTAACCATATTTCCTTTTCATATTTGAACGTTTTTGATTTTTTGGATTTTTCAGTTTTGAAGTTGTCATTTTTGAAGTTGTCATTTTTGAAGTTGTAAGTGTTGAATTTGTTAGTTTTGAATTTGCCAGTTTTGAATTTGCCAGTTTTGAATTTTCCAGTTTTGAATTTGCCAGTTTTGAATTTTCCAGTTTTGAATTTGCCAGTTTTGAATTTTCCAGTTTTGAATTTTCCAATTTTGAAATTGTCATTTTTTAGTTTGTCATTTTTTAATTTGTCAGTTTTTAATTTTTTTTTTTTTTTTCTTTACACATTCCGCTTTTCCCTTTTTTTTTTTTTTTTTTTTTTTTTTTTTTTTTTTTTTTTTTTTTTTTTTTTTTTTTTTTTTTTTTTTTTTTTTTTTTTTTTTTTTTTTTTTTTTTTTTTTTTTTTTTTTTTGCGCTTCAATACCCTTGCATTATTCACACCGTCTGCTTATAGAGAACATCCTTTGTTCATTCGTTTATTTTTTTCTTTTTTTTGGTACCCTTAAACAGATTAACAACAGTTAACAAACAAATATTACAAACAAAAAAAAAAAAAAAGGAAAAAAGATTGTTAAACTCAATTTAGTTTTTGTGTATACTTTTTCCAATGTTTGTTTTTCCTCCTTGTCATTATTTTCATCCTCATTTGTGTATATACCTTAACATTTATTTCACTCATATGCGTCTTTTTTTTTTTTTTTTTTTTTTTTTTTTTGTTTTTCTTACTTCCGTCCTTTTTTAAGAAAACTTTAGTATCATTTAGAAAAATCCTCAATTGCTGTTCACTAATTTTTGTGGGGTAAGAAGAGAGAGAAAAGGGAGAAGTGTCATATTGATCAGCTCAAAAGTAGGTTTTTGTACTTTCCTGAATGAATATATATGCCACAATAAGGGGAAAGTTTCTTCCATGTGTGCATTCTCACATTAATAAGGAAAAAGAAGAAAAAAAAAATTCTCGCCACGACCACAATGATAAAATAAACCCATCCACGAGTGTATATAATTACGTATATTTTAGTAGACGCCTTTTTTTTTTTATCACTTCACATTTGCACGTTGCAAACAAATATATTGATCTCGTACGGTTTGGAACCAATCCCATCTACAATTTCCCCAAAACATATGAAGAAGTAATTTCATTTACTTGAACCATATGTTAATTTACATGCTTTCTGCATGTTTACATGTGCGTGTGAGTGTTTGTTCATGTATCTATGCGCTAGCTAGCCAAACCACCCCCATAGCAGTAGTAGAATAAGAAGGAAAAAAGAAAGAAATTCCAAATGCAACAGATACGAGAAAAGAACGTGGACAAAAAGAGAAAAGATACGCTTGTCACAGGTGTATGTAGAAATGTAAATGGTGCAATAAAAATTGTGTCAAAAGATAAAAAAGGCCACAAGAATAGTAGCAATGTGGAAATTAGCAACAAGAACTACAACAGTATCGACAAAAACCTGAATGAAATGAGCGAAACTAGAAAGGTTAACCACATTAACCGCACTGGCAACAGCAATGAGGGGAACAGGGATTTTTCTGTAAACAACATTGATAATTTCGAGTTACAATGTAGGAATTACATAGACGATGTTTTAAAAATACACGAATATGTGAAACTTCCGGAGAGCATAAATAATGAACAAGACAAAAAAAGATGGAAAAGAGCTCATTGCTTAAGAAACAAAATGAAAGAATATGATCAATTGACAAGAAAAAGGCTGTTCCAAAGCAATATGATTAGTAATAAAGCTAAATTTAATAGAGAGAGATATATTATTTTAAATAAAATCCCCAGATATAGAGAAGCATTTCCGTTGCTTATGGATAATGCATCAAACAAAATTAAGGAAGATATTATTCGAACATACCTTAGAACATATGCTGCTTACATACACTCCCAAAGAAAAAATGGAAACATTAACAATCTTAGAAATGCTTATAATAATAGGAACCTGATAAAAAAATACACTCCAAGCTATGTTTGCAAATATATGAAGAATGACTTGAATGATGGTGGTTACCATCCTTCACATTATTATTACAATTCCAAGTTACACACACCCACTGTTCATAATGTAAAGAATCATTCTAAAATTAAAAAAAAAGATTTATCTTATAATTTGTGGAAAAAAATTATTCTTGAAGGTATAAAAAATGGGAACATTACTGTGTCCAAGAATAAACACTTGCACCACCCCTCACGTAGAAGAAATGAAAATGGAATTCGCAACAAAACTACAGGTAGAAACACATCAGGTAATTACAGTATATTAGTTAACGGTTCCTACTATGATCTAAAGAACTTGTCAAACGAGAGGAACCATCATTCTGTTAAAGCGGATCCTAGAATCATTGTAAGTAGAAATAAAGAGACAATTAAAAAATTACAACATAATCCAAGCCAGATTCCCAACAAAATATTCCTTCATAACGAGAAGAGAGAAGATGCATATGAACTGAACCAGAGAAAAGCGAACATAAAAATGATTCCTTCAAACACAAATACAAACACGAACACAAACACAAACACGAACACAAGCACGAACACAAACACGAACACAAACATGAACACAAAGACTATTAAAAATGATACTACGTGCTACAGCTCTTCTGGGAAGATGAGCGATATACAAATACGTGGGAATCGTGTGCAGAAGAAAATGCCCACAACTGTATTAAACGGATATAGACAATGTTCAAATGAGAACTCGCAGTGTTCAGATGAATCAATAAATAGGTTTATGCACAACAAATGTAATCTGAAAAATGAGAAATTCTTCTATAGAAAAGATAGGTTTTCTCTACTGGGGAGGATTAAAAATAATAAGGAAATTGAAGTCCGCCTTGTTCTGAACAAAGTCTGATGTTATGCAATGCACATTGGGAATTGAGAAAGAAAAAAAATAAGCGAAAAATTGACGTACGGTGGGACACATGCACATATACAATATAAAAAATGTACGAGCGTACATACATATATGTATATACATATTCATATACATATACATAACATTATGTATACATTGCATATACGCATGTGAGTGTGTAAGAAGGATGGGGGAGTTTGTTAAAGTGGACGTTACACCGGATAGAAATAATTATAAACTACTTATCCAAAATGGGGAAAAAAATATATTCTCCAAAAGGCTATGTTGTTACGTGCATTGTGTGAACTCCGCACTTTTTTTTTTTTTCTTTTTTTTCCCCGCCCCTCTCAATTTGTAGTTACACTTTTATTCATTTTTTAGTTTTTTTTTTAAAAGTAAACGTTTTATGTTCTCATCGCGACCATTTGGATGTTCTTCCATTTTGTAGACATTTTCTTTTTCTGTTCATGTAAAAATTGCGCTTTAGTATAATTTTTTTTAAATAAAATAAAATAAAAAAAAAAGGGACGCGACGTGACAATGTAAAGCGGGACGAAACGGAACCAAGCCTCAAGTTGAAGTTGAACTTGAACATGAACGCAATAGAGCCAAATGGTGCCAAGTTAATACAAGTCAAAAGGAATGAGAAAAAAAAAAAAAAAAAAAAAAAAAAAAAAAAAAAACAAAGGAGGTTCCCACACAGAATTGTCGCCATAACATATGCACAAGGTATCAATCCTGTAATTTTTTTTTTTTTTTTTAACATATGCAATGTAAATATAACCAAACTTTATACGTTCCTTATGGTGTAACATTTTTTTTTTTTTTTTTCATCCAATATCTTTCCATGGGTAGGGAAGAGTCCCTGGGCTTCATCTCTCTGTGGTCTATCTGCCTCCACAGCAACAAAGCTTTATAATTTTGAATATAAGAATAATTAATAAATTTATGAGTTTTTTAATAAAGGAAAAGGTCAATCTTATAATTATATATAATAGTATTAACACAGCTACACATTTTAATAACTTCATAATGATTAGTCTCTTTATTTCATTTGCATCGACAGAATCTTTTCCAGGTCTTAAGGTATGTTTTTCGGGTTCCCCTACATTTGCATGATTTTCTTTGAAACTTTTAAATAAATAATTCAGAGCGTCAAATATGAAAGTACTGTTTTTAATTATGTCTGCATGATTTCCAAGAGTTTCATCTATGAAATTTAATTTATATTTATTTTCGTCAAATTTTTTTATATTAAATGAATCCAGGAGAATATCTCTTCTAATGTCTTCATTTGGATTTGTATATTTTTTATTAGTTATCTTGTTAGATTCATCTCCCCCTGATTTTTTCCCCTCATTATTTTTATTTATGTTTTCGTTATCTATTGGAGTTTTAAAATTTTTGATGTCATTTTTGTTAACATTTTCTGCAAAGGCTAAAATTTTCGGATCCCCTATACGCAGTATTATACATATGAACAAAAACTGGAAAAAAAGATAGACATTCTTTTTAATCTTTTTTTTTTTTTTTTTTTTTTTTTTTTTAAATCTTTCATTACAATGATCTGCAAGATCATCATCTCCATTCACTTTGTTTACATGTTCCATTGAACAGAAAAAAAAAAAAAAAAAAAAAAAAAACCAAAAAAAAGTGGTGTTCAGTGACCAGCACTAGAAAAGTACCGGTATAATAATTCTTATAGCATTCATCTAATTATACTGCATGACAAAATGATAAAATATATATGGGATGAAAGGAATATGTTTTTCTTTCTATTCTTTTCAACACAGTGGTTTCCTGGGCCCCTTTTTTTTTTTTTTTTTTTTTCTCTAGGGATTATTTTACCATTGCTATAAAGTTTGTGTATTGCATTATGGCATATCTTTCACAAAGTCCTTTGTTTTTTCACGCACAAGTGAGTTAGAAGCTTATATATTGTGTTATACCTTTTCTTCTTCATCCTTTTCTTTTTCTTTTTCTTCTCTTTTTTTTTTTTTTTTTTTTTTTTTTTTTTTTTTTTTTTTTTTTTTTTTTTGTCTACTTTGAAATTATACATTCCTTTAATGAGAATTCCATGCATATACATGTACACACAAATACAGCGCTTGCTTCATACATATATGATTTTTTTTTTTTTTTTTTTTTTTCTTCCTTTTTTTTTTTTACCTTTTTTTTGCATCTATTTTCTTATCATATATTCCTATACTTTTTCCATAGTTAACATATCAATAGTTTTTATTTTTATTTTAAAGCATGGTAAAAAGTGGGAACAAAAATGCATGACCCCAAATGTTATTCCAAATGAATTCATTGGAATTTTTAGCATTTTCTTTCAATAGTCACATTATTTTTTCTCAAAGGACAGAACCTCCTTCCCTTCTACACACACACACACATGCCAAAAAAAAAAAAAAAAAAAAGGGAAAAAGTTGAAACAACATTGTGTGTGTAGACTAAGAAGAATGGAATTTATATTAATAAAAAAATTGATGAGCCCAAATTTAATTTGTGATACTTTTGATTTTACTCAACTATGATAAAGAAGGAGGCAGTATTTTATGTGTGTGAATTTGTGACAGTGCAAAAAGGATCGGGCCGTGAAAAAATTGTGTTCTTTCACTTTGTCACATAATATGAATTGGAAGTATTATTTTTTTCTCAGAATAAATAAAAGTTAATCATTTTATAAGTAGTGGCGTTTGCACTTTTATTGGCTTTTCCACACTCTCTTCATTTGATGTAAATAATTTCGTTTTCCCTCTCCCCAATTTCCGTTCCCAACATGAGAAAGAGCTGATTTGTCCATTTCTTGCCTTAAGTTAAGAAAAGGGATCCCCTGAAAAATTATAATAATGCATTGCATATTTTCATACAAGAATGTACATATATGAATGTACATATATGAATGTACATATATGAATGTACATGTATGAATGTTCATGTATGAACTAATATTAAACAATGGGGTGGAGGAGGAAAAAAAAAAAAAAAAAAAAGTGGAAATTGAACAAATGGGGAGATAATATGTGTTGGAAAGTATTCAACTCCATAACCATTCCTCATGTATTGGATAATTATCCCACCTAACTATTCGTGTATATAAAAAAAAAAAAAAAAAAAAATTATCTCATCTCAAATGTTTTTAGTCATGCAAGTCGTGTATGCTGAAATCATACAGCAAAATAAAAAAAAAAAAAAAAAAAATGGGTAATCTCAAATGGATATGCAAAATGAGGAATAAAATATTAGCTTAACTAAATCCATGAAAATAAAAATAAAGCACATGCTTTGAAAAACACGCGATGAATAAAACAATTTTAATCGAAACACTTTTACTTTACAGGAGCTGAGGAAAAGGCTATTATATTGTACCAATTTTAAGAATTTAGCGAGAGCTGTAGATTTTTTTTACTTTCATCTGGTCAGAACCGCGTAATTTTTTACTTTCATTCGATCAGAGCCTTGTAATTTTTTACTTTCATTTGGCCACATTTCATTCTTCCCGCTCCTCTTCTTTGAGGAAGAGTATAACTTTTTTAAAAAATCCAATTCATGCACTCATTCAATTTCAGAAAGAAAACTTACCTTTGTCAATATCATTTCCTCCCTCTCCATTTTGAATGATTATAAAAAAATTTTTTTTTTGTGGGAATAATTATACAGACATACATGTCCATTTCTTTCCCTCCGTCCTCCACCTCTCTCCTGCATTTCTTTTTTTTGTATCCTAACTAACGATCCTATATATATATATATATATATATATATATATAATATCTGTATGCGCCCCCTTAGAAACATAGGTTAAGGTGGAATAAGTTTATCAAAGAACTGCATAGAATGAATAAGATTTAAGAACACTTTACGAACGAGCAAAATATAATATATAGAGAGGAGAAGATAAATTATTGAATAAGCAAGTGCTCCAAATAAGTCATAAAAAAAAAAAAAAAGAAGAAGAAAAAATTGTCCAGAAACGTGACAAAAAATTGGAGGTACAGATGATAGACAACAGATGCAGTGCATAAACTTTTAGGGAGAGTGTTGTAGATCATTTCTTATTTATCAGTTTTTCCAAGATAGAGGCCTGAATGAGGATACGTGTACTAAACGTGGGAAAATAAGATGGCATGTTGTAATGTGTTATTGTTAAGGAATGGTGAAAAGTTTTACTCAAAAAATCACTATTGGATGTGCACTTTCAATTAATTTCTACAGTGAATAGCAGTGATGAGGAGAGGGGGAAAACACCCACCTTTATCATTAATCTTAGGAGAGATTTTTTTTTTTTTTTTTTTTTCCCACTTCTGGGTGATGTCAAAACAGAGTGAAAAATCCAGGGAATGTATTTTTATTAATCTTGTTTACAATTGTGAGTGTGAGAAAATTTGTAGTTCCATTTTTATTTGGTCTGTCGGTTTCGCTTGCCTAAGGTGTTGTGTGTAAGGGAAAGAGAAAAGAGGGCCGAGAAAAATGATAAAATTAGAAGAAGTATTCACACTCGAAATTTTGATAAAAATTTTGAGTAAAATATTTGTCAAGGGTAATTACTGCATAACAAAGGATGATATAAACACTAAGAATTGCAAGGTTCTAATTTTTGAGTCGAAGTTAGATACAACAAATTTGAAAAAAAATGTAGATGAAGAGTTTATTAATATGGTGTTTTATTTTCACAATAAGAATTACTTATTTTTTATTATATATTGTTTGAATAAGAAAAATATTGTGTATTTAAATTTCTTTAATCCATTGTTGAATGAAAAAGAATGTATTGAATCGATAAATTTATTTTTCATGAATAATTTTTTTCCACATATAATTTTGGGACTTAACAATGGAAAGATTTGTTTATACAACCATGAAGGTATTATATGTATGCAGAATAAATTTATGGATAATAAAATAAAGAATATTTTTATAGAGCGTCAAAAGGAGTATATATTATTTGTATATGAAAATAACACTATAGTAAATTCTAATATTTATTTAATTAAAAGGGCATTAGAAACGAATTGCAAGATTATACCATTTGATTATTCATTCAATGTTAATAAGAACATTAACATTAATCATATATTTTTAAGAATTAATAATAAAAATCCAGATCTTTTTAAAAAAGATTTATATTCTATTTACACCAAGGATGAATTAACTAGATATATCACAGATTCGATTAATACACACTATGTCAACTATTGCAGAATTTCTAATGCGAATTATGTTATAACATCCAAGTGTATAACCATGTCTATTCTTAGTCTTGTACGTCAAAATGTAAACAATGATTTCTTAACAAAGAAGGAAAACTTTGGTGCATCGGAAAAATTGAGTTCTAGAATAAATAATTTTATAAAAAATATGTTTACAAAGAAGAATGACATATCTGTCTCATCTTCATCCATGTCTGTTTCCCCAGCATCTCCTTCATCTTTATTAGCTTCAAAGGTAGTAGTAAGTTCCTCTTCTGTAACAACCCCTTCTCTCGCAATTCAAAACATAGAACCTACAATATCCAACAATCCACATCAAATCACATCAAATATATATGGAAACACAGGGGATGTATTGAATACACAAATCATACATTGTTTTAATGATTCGAAAAGACAAATTATAGATATTTGTATTTGTCCATGGAATCAAAATTTAGTTCTAGCTTTGGATAACTTAGGACGAATCTGCCTCTTCAACATCTGTACATTGAACATTTTGCACATGTGGAAAAGTTATCGGTCAGCATTTATGAGCTTTATTCAAAGGAGAAAATATTCAAATATTCACCATCCTGTTAACCAGAAAAAGGAAGGAGGAACAGATGGTAGAAGTAGTAACACCAGCGGAATTGGCGAAAATTTTGGAAGAGATGTGTATATTTCTAGTGGTGATTCTGTAGATAGCACTGAAGAGACAGATGATAAGGCAATATTATTCTACTTAAAGACAAGAAATTTAATTGAAATATGGAACTTGAAAACGTTGCATAAGGTATATAGTGTACGGACTTATGAAGACCCACAACTTTTTAAAATTTTTTTCATTGACCAGGATGTTCCAAATAAAATTTATTTTTTTAACACTAGTTATAATGTGTTTCTGATGAATACTAACTTTGAACTTTTCCATTTAAAATGGATTGGATGATGGAATTGACATTTGTACAAAGAGTTAGAGAAATGATTTCCAAAGGTGGTGTGCTACCCCATTGGGTGTGTCAATTTTTTTATTCTTTTGAAGACGGAAGAAGGTTTGGAGGTGCACAACAAATTTTTTCCCGTTTGTTTCTCCATACAAATTAATAGTAATTTTTTTTTTTTTTTTTTTTTTTCAATTATTTGTTAATTCGTTAGTTCACACACAGCACCAAGTCAGATTTGTGAAATCCGACTGCAGCACATTGATTTGTAATTGTACAATTAGCACCGGCTTAGATTTTTTTTTTTTTTTTTTTTTTTTTATGGTAAACAGGGCATGTTATCCGTGTCATATAAATCCATTACGTGATCTCTCTAGAGCTTTTATTTTACATCATTATTTTAGTTCACATTTATTATTTTATTTTATTTTTTTTTTTTTTTTGTATAACTCCAAAAAATTCAGTAAACAGAAAAGGATAGAATTCCCCTTTTTTTTGAAAAAACAACTTCGTGAATTAACAACTTCTGAAATTACTACTCTCTTCTGCACCTTTTTGACATATTTTACCAATTTTTGCTTACATCAATTAAGTGCTAAATTAAGATGTACATATAATTTACGTTTGTTCATAAGTTTGTTCATTCCACACAGATTATAAATAAGAATAGATACCCATACCTTCACACCCACGAAAGCATACACACCGCCCCCTCCCCCCTTCGTACTTTCTTCTCTCCATCGAATTATACTAAAAGTTAAAACGAAAAAGAAATTCCACGTGGAAAACTTATTTTCATTGGTTCGAATGCAATTGAGTTCAGTAATAAGAAGCGAATGTTTCTTTGTTATTCCACAAGAAGGAAAAAACGCTCCTTAATATGGGTTTGAAATAAAGAGATAAAAGAAAAAAAGGAGAGAATAAAAAAAAAAAAAAAAAAAAAAAAAAAAAAAAAAAAAAAAAAAAAAAAAACGGAAAAATTTTGTGTTTCTTTAAAAAAAAAAAAGGAAAAAAAAAAAAAAAAAAAAAAAAAAAAAAAAAAAAAAAAAAAAAACATGTAATTTTCATACACCTCGTAAACGTGGAAACATTTTAATTCCATTTCCGAATGTGGAGAAACAAGTCTACGCCGATAACTTTTTAACTTATT